>NC_142523.1:32874967-32947467 GCF_964205215.1 Stylophora pistillata
TCTCTCATAGATGCCAAAAGTGAAACAAGCGACATGTGCATGTTTTTGGCCTGGCTGGATCCATATGTTCAACCCCGTCGATCCTCCAGTAATCTTATAGTGATAGATGAAACCTCACAACTAGATGATGCTGAAATGGAAGATGAAGGTATATGCACTCCAGTAGACAGCAGCTCTGATAGAAGCATCACCCCAGACCCTAGCTTTGAGCCAGAGTCATTAAAGTCTAGGTCATTAAAGTCTAAAGTAACTGGTGGGCCAAAATACCTGCATGCCAAACGCCCTAGAGTAAATAATGAAGTTATTGAAGGAGCTGAAATGATTTTCACAAATCTATTGGAAATCACCTTGTAAGTAGAGATAGTCATAGAGAAGAAAAAGATGAAGAACGCCTTTTTGGAAAACTGGTTGCTGCCCAACTGAGAAAGATGCCAACACAAGAAAGACTGACAACCAATATGGAAATAAACAATTTGATTTTTTCACGCTTATTAACGATTAATTCTCAAGATGTTAATACTGTTAGCTCTGTAGCTTCTAGGTACCCTGAAACTGCTAGCAGTAGTTTCATGTCTGAGCTGGGTAATGTAGAAGCTGTTTCAACATATCCCCCAGGTTATTTCCTCCAGCAACGTCGACACGAGAGGTTATAAATGCCACGAGTATCCACCCTACTTAATTATGTATTGGTATTTGAAACAAGGCATAATTGTCTGAGTCTGCTGTGATGTAATGTCAACATTATTTTATTATTACAACCAGTTCGGTAAGAGTATTGAAATAATTATTGTACAAGTTTTAGTTATAGATTATAAAATAATCATAAATTGAGAGTTATGTTCTTTTCAAACAAACAGTTTTGAAACTATTCCCTTTTCACATGAGTGTGGTAATAAACAAAAGGGTTGTGTTGTTGAATGTTGAAAGCATTTAACCGGTTCCTGACCATGTCAATTGAAGCGAACTCCTCGATTGATTTGGTTTAATCACATCGATGAAACAGATCTACAGGATAAATCACAAAATCCATACACTAAGTAACGCGAACTATAAAGCTAAACGAAACACAATATAATAGACTTACGATAATAAGTTCAATTCGCTAGATATTTGTTAATGTTCATGAGTTCGAGTGTCCGAAACGATCTCGCTGACTAGCACAGGTCAACGGTCCTGACGAGTCCTCAGTATGTGGCCAGCGGTAGTCCCTTCATCAATCAGCCAATTCCTCCTTTCTCAAACTCAAAACACATCATTCATCTCTTGTTTCCTTAGTGACAGCCTTGCTCATAATTTGTGTATTATGTACAAAAACATCAATAGAACAGTTCGTATGTAAAGTATTGTGTTATCATATTTATGATAAGACAGCAATTTATACAAGTGTTATAAAGACAAATTGCATTCACCTCTCTCAGAGATATCACTCTAGAATGTAGAAGGGGTTGAAATTGCTGGTTATGGATATTCGATATTCAGTAAGAAAAGGACATGGATTGTTGACTGTCACCAGAAGCCAAATAACGTATAGTGAGCGCAAGGCGTTCTGATGGTGAGATAGGCTGTCTGAATTTTTTCACTTGCTTCTTATAAGTGGGCCAACCTTGCAAAGGAGGCAATCAAAACACTCGTGACATTCTCATGTAACTAGAATGAGACCAATAATCATTCAATGAACCAATGACTGAACTTTATATTTGAACAATAATATTTCGAGCGTGCCCTTGTAACATCATGTTGAACTAAAGTTGGAATTAAAAACTTACTGTAGCCTATACAAAGTAACACAGTACTGAGGCAAAAAATATATTGATCAAGTTTATATTTTCAGGCTATTTTCAGGGCTTTTTTTTAAATAAAATAACATACAAAAACTTGCCTGCCAAATAACAAAACGCTAGCGGCAATAATGTTCGGAGTGTAAGCCTTTTACACTAGTTTTTCAGCAGACTTTTAAAATTCGCTTACCAAAAGTATAGCTCTCTGTCACTACCACGAGGTTCCAAAACAAGGTAATTGAACTCCCCTTGAGCTTTCTTGCGACGATACATCTCCCTTACCCAAAACCGTCTAGGTCTGATGGATCTTCTGGCATTACGTCGCCTTCGTAAGCGAATAAGGTAAATTACAAGCAACTCAAACAGAAAGATTTCATCTTCATCCACCATCTTGATTGTAGTCGAGGAAGACTGGTATCGAAGAATTTGTCGATACTGCGCCTGCGTATGCTCTTATGCGTATGTTCTGTGTTCTCACCTGCTTATGCTTGTGCTTGTGCTTATTCTTGGGCTTGTGCTTATGCGCTAGTGAAAACCAGCCTTGAGCATGAACGTAGTATATAGGACACATCGTCGCTTTAGAGATGCGGCATGATCGGTTTTTTAAAGTCTCGTTTGAATTGTGTATAAGCGCGAACTTCTCCTTCAAATCGCGGCAATTCTATTTTTTCTAACTGAAGGTTCGAGGACGGGCAAGTCTCTCTCTTTGCTATTTTATCATTTTTTGGATCGATTAACGACGTGAGCTTTTCAGTCATATCATCGAACCGGCATTGTATCTGTGATGCAAATTTTACCGCGTTTTCTGAAGTGGCATGGTCTGCTAAATCTAAAACGTCATCGTTTAAAATTTTACACTCGGCATACACATCTTCTATCTGTTTTAAAGACCTTTCCAGAGTATGTGCGGCAATGTTATTATCAAGAAAATGCTTTGTATTATTACAGATCGTGCCAAAAACTGTTTGCGCTTTCGCGCGCATTGTAAGTGCCTTTTCTGCTTTCCTCTCTCTTTCCGCGCGCTCCTTCATTTCTCTTTCATGACGTAATGTGTTTTCTCGCACGACAATTTCCGCTCTGACTCATTTCTGTATATACTGGATTTTACGCGCTGTCGCTTCTGCAAACAGGTCCCGCAACTCGGTAATCCACCTCTCCGCGACTTCCAGCTCTTCAGCCGTTAAATACATCGTGTATGGATCGTGTTTACTTTTAACGATATCCCATGCTTCTGAAAGCTTCACGTAATTACCTTCGACTATTTCTCGCCCTTGGTCGGCATCCATAGGCTTCAAGAGTTCATTGCGCATTCTGGTATCCACTGCTTTGGCTGTTCGTGGAATGCTTTTGGCTTCTTCCGCCATCTCAGTGTTATCCGTCACGGTCTTCGGAGTTACCGATTGGGATTCGAATGTTTCGTCAGTTGTGGGCTTTTGGTCCACGGTTATCAAACATCTTTATTGACGACTATAGTGTCAGACAATCAAAGAAGTGCGTTCGAATCCTAAAAGGAAGTCACATTGCTATGAAATGCTCAGATAATAAAGTATACGAAACGATTTGATATTTACCAAGTGAGTCGACCAGGCCCACAGCTGACAAATGACTTACATTAGTATTATGACATCACTATAACGTATCTTATAAATTAAAAAATAATAAAATAAAATAGAATTTCTCGACGAAGCAGTCTTCAGGTTTCAAAATACATTCCCTTCTTTCGCATCGTGTTCAATGGACAAAGCTATTTGAAAAGCCCTTCGATCGTCTAATTCCGAACAAGCTAACTGTATGTAAAACTAAACAAGCAAAGGAAACACATCAATTATGTATTACAATCGCAAAATAATAATAATAATAATAATAATAAGAAGAATAATAATAATAAGAATAATAATATTAAATAAACCGGTGTTAAGAACAATACTGACCATAAACAAGAACCGTTCACAATATTCCATGTCGTTTAAGATATTTACCCTCGACCTCCAGCCATAGGTTTTTTTCTCCGTTTATTTTCTCGCCACATTCCGTCGTTGTCTTCTTAGCTCGAATGTCGCGCAAAAATTGGATACTGGATATAAAGATTTTCACGGAGTCATTCGAGAGCGAAAGAAATCTCCTGATAATAATTCAATAAGACGAGATAAGAAAGATCGCGGCTTTCCTGGCCTTTTCTAAGAGTAAGGGTTAATGATTACTTTTTTTGCTATGCATGTTTATCCATTCCTTGAACTTTTTGCTTATTTAAATTAAGCCTTTGGCTGTATTTGCATAGAAAGCACTTACTTTCAAACGGCTGAATAATATCGATCGAGATAGCTTGGAAGTTACAAGAACAATAACAAATAGGTTGCTGCATTCGACATAGGATTTGTTCCATTTTGTTATTAATAAAAGCAAAAAGGGCCCTGCAACCCGATTCCCTCTTTTTGGACGACTTTTCATATTTCTAAAGCATTAAAAAGTCTGATCGTAACGCCCTTCGCTATTCACTACTCGCAGAATGACTTTCTACGTAGTCTCGGAATAGACGAGATTTCAACCAACACAGGTTTCCTGCCACTTTCTCTGGGAATAAAGGTTAATGATAGGTATGCTAAAATGATTAACAACAGTTGAATATTTGTTGTTTTCTTTCTTTCATTTCACCTCATGCTCAACAGACCGTAAGTACCCATTTATTGTGCTACGTATGTTTACCTATTCTTTAATTTAATTGTTTGAGATCAAAGTACTCGTATTTCAAATAAGCTTTGGTTGTATTTGCATAGAATGCACTTACTTTCGAGCGGCTGAATAATATCGATCGAGATAGCTTGGAAGTTACGAGAACAATAACAAACAGGTAGCCGCATTCGACATAGGATTTGTTTCATTTTGTTATTGATAAAAGCAAAAAGGGCCCTGCAGCCCGATTCCCTTTCTTGGACGACTTTTCATATTTGTAAAGTATTAAAAAGTCTGATCGTAACGCCCTTCGCTATTCACTACTCGCAAAATAACTTTCTACGTAGTCCCGGAATAGACGAGATCTCAACCAACACAGGTTTCCTGCCATTTTTCTGGGAATAAAGGTTGATGATAAGTATGCTAAAAAGATTAACAACAGTTGACTATTTTTTTGTTTTCTCTCTTTCATTTCACCTCAGCCTCAACAGGGAGTAAGTACCTTTTTATTGTGCTACGTATGTTTACCTATTCCTTAATTTAATTGTTTGAGTTAAAAGTACTCGTATTTCAAATAAGCCTTTGCTTGTATTTGCATAGAATGCACTTACTTTCGAGCGGCTGAATAATATCGATCGAGATAGCTTGGAAGTTACGAGAACAATAACAAACAGGTAGCTGCATTTGACATAGGATTTGTTCCATTTTGTTATCGAGAAAAGCAAAATGGGCCCTGCGACCCGATTCCCTTTTTTTGGACGACTTTTCATATTTGTAAAGTATTAAAAAGTCTGATCGTAACGCCCTTCGCTACTCACTACTCGCAAAATAACTTTCTACGTAGTCTCCGAATAGACGAGATTTCAACCAACACAGCTTTCCAGCGATTTTTTTGGGAATAAAGGTTAATGATTAGTATGCTAAAATGATTAACAATAGTTGACTATTTGTTGTTTTCTTTCTCTCATTCCACCTCATGCTCAACAGACTGTAAGTACCTATTTATTGTGCTACGTATGTTTACCTATTCCTTAATTTAATTGTTTGAGATCAAACTACTCGTATTTCAAATAAGCCTTTGCTTGTATTTGCGTAGAATGCACTTACTTTCGAGCGGCTCAATAATATCGATCGAGACAGCTTGGAAGTTACGAGAACAATAACAAACAGGTAGCTGCATTTGACATAGGATTTGTTCCATTTTGTTATTGATAAAAGCAAAAAGGGCCCTGCAACCCGATTCCCAAGGTTTTGGACGACTTTTCATTTTTCTAAAGTATTAAAAAGTCTGATCGTAACGCCCTTCGCTATTCACTACTCGCAAAATAACTTTCTACGTAGTCTCCGAATAGACGAGATCTCAACGGAGGCAGGTTTCCTGCCATTTTCTCTGGGAATAAAGGTTAATGATAAGTATGCTAAAATGATTAACAACAGTTGACTATTTTTTTGTTTTCTCTCTTTCATTTCACCTCAGCCTCAACAGTGTGTAAGTACCTATTTATTGTGCAACGTATGTTTACCTATTCCTTAATTTAATTGTTTGAGATCAAAGTACTCGTATTTCAAATAAGCCTTTGGTTTTATTTGCATAGAATGCACTTACTTTCGAGCGGCTGAATAATATCGATCGAGATAGCTTGGAAGTTACGAGAACAATAACAAACAGGTAGCTGCATTTGACATAGGATTTGTTCATTTAGTTATGGATAAAAGCAAAAAGGGCCCTGCGACCCGATTCCCTTTTTTTGGACGACTTTTCATATTTGTAAAGTATTAAAAAGTCTGATCGTAACGCCCTTGGCTATTGAGTATTCGCAATATAATGGCATTGTTGAATACAATCTCGCATATTGATTGATTAAGTGAGCTTGAGGTTCTTCCTTGTTTCGAACTGAACAGTTAATTCTTGGAGAGGCATGAAAAACCTCTTTCGCTCGCGACAACGCGAAAGCGAGAAAATCTTGTGAACACGGCCCACAAAAAACAGTCTCCGAGCTAACAGGTCAGGTCAACGCGGGTTCGATATCCACCTACAGCCATACTCTTTTAGAAAATCAACGAAGGATGCCAAGCAAGTTGGCTGCGTTTGCAGTCGTGCGACTACGACTGTCAAAGCTGCCAACGCCAGCGACGGTCCACGCACTGAGGCCGTTTGCGAGAAATTTCAGTCAAGAGCCTTTTACTTCTATTAGTAGTCGGCAATAACACAACAGCAATAAATAACGGCAGTGATGATCTAACTGAAAGAGTCCTAGGTGGACTGTTCACCAATGTATCGTTCAGCAACTCTCCAGTGAATATTTCCTTCAACTTTCAGTCGAATGCTCATCCTAACGACTCAGCTAATGGCAGTTGCCTGTAATGAATTTCTACAAATTAAAAGATCAAAGTTTTTGGACTCTGCATGAAACACTTCTAAGTTTTTAAAGGAATAAGATACCGATGAATACACGTATTTACACTTCATGGTACTTACCTTGTATTAATAGCGATGTTAAACTTTCAGCGCTTTCGCTTGCACACTTCTTTTCTTTCCGTTTTGCCACCTAAGAGACAAAAGGTGTAAATTATTTTCCTTCTCGAGGAAATTCAGTGGAAAGTGGAACAATTGATCTTATAAATCGTTCCCTGTCTGTTCCTCGGTTCGTCTTTGTCTTTAACGTTGGTTAGTAACTGACGTAGTGTGGTGATGGGTTTGTAGGCGACGCGGATATTGAAGGGTAGTAAGACGCGCGAGATGTTTTCAGACATGCCTTTTATGTACGGTATGGTTGCTGTAGTCGAAGGGGTTGCGGTGTCGTTTGTTTCGGTAGTGGTAGTGGGTCAGTGAGTGTTTCGTCGGATGAAGTCGTTGTTGTAGTTGTTCTTCGTAAAAACACGGTGAAGGTATTTGTTCTCGTCGGATAAGCTGTCTTTCGAGTCACGTACTAGTTGTGCACGTCGTGTTAGAGTTCCGATAGTTGTGGCTTTGTGTGATTTAGGGTTGTAGGATGACTCGTCTAGTTATCTGTCGGTGTGTGTCGGTTTCCTGTAAACTGTCGTTCGTAATGAGTTGTCGTTGTGGCTTACCAGGTAGTCTGACTTCCAAGCCTCCTACATCGGTGAGACTGGCAGAAACCTCACAACAAGACTGACTGAACACAGACGGGCGACGAGGAAAGGTGATGTCAGCAATCACATTGCTGAACACCATCGACTTACCAACCACAACATTGACTGGGACTCTGCGCAATGTGCGCAATGGGACTCTACAGCACTGACTATTTTCAACGAATGACTCTGGAAAGCTGGTTTACTAACTTAGAACAGACTCCCCTAAACAGATGTCAACAACTACCCGCCCCATAAAAACGACTCATTCACGACATAAACATCACAAACGACCGAAAAAGAACAACCTAACTTTACCGATAGATCGAAACAGACCTATCACGACCGACTTACGTCACTTGAGTCTTACAGCCAATAACATCACGGCAAAACCAACCGATCATTTCACACGAACTGGAATAAGAACATTTTACTGACAACAATCATTCACTTGACTCTGATGATGACTTCCGCACAGGTTGTCGAAACGTCGGTCACTGCCACCGACAACAGTCCTTCTCAGGACTACACTCACCGGGACGATCAGACTACACCTTCACATGTTACCCCCGGGTTCAAACCATTTACTGCAGTACAAACAAGGTTCAAATAAAAGGTGTCGAAGGTTCAAACGTGGACCTTGCTTCCTATTCGCTAACATAATAACAGTTTTAACAGTTGACTTCGAAATGGCTTTCTGGAGCGCGCGCTCAGGATGAAAACAAACAATATTATGTGCTACGTATGTTTACCTCTTCCTTGATCTAATTGTTTGAGATCAAAGTACTCGTATTTCAAATAAGCTTTTGGTTGTATTTGCATAGATTGCATTTACTTTCGAGCGGCTGAATAATATCGATAGCGACGGCTTAGAAGCTACGGGAACAATTAGAAATAGGTAGCTGCATTTTTCATAAGGGTTGGTCCATTTTGTTTTTAAAACCTGATTTCCCTTTTATGAACGACTTGTAACATTTTTCTTTTAATTATTGAAAAGTCTGACCATAACGCCCTTCGCTATTCACTATTTGGAAAAACTATGTGCGTAATATCTCGTAATTCTCTGATGAGTCAGGTTGTTTGTTCTTTTTTTTTTTAAATACACTCGCTCTACTTCACTTAATCAGAGAAAGACTTATAAGGTCTGAGTATAATCTATACCTAAATTCAAGAGAACACAAGTTTAAATTCTCTTGTTAAGATTAAAAACAGTCGAAGAAATATCCTTCTATTAATCGTCAACTGTGAACGTCTAAGTTCTTGGAAATCTACCGTCAACCGTTAAAGTCAGTTTAAATAGCTGCGAACCTTCAAAAATACTTCAATACTCCCCATCCATTGAGAACGTTTTTGAATTAAAGAGACCGAGAGAGTTTCCCGTTAACAACCTCTTGTAGATAATCAAAGCCCCTCTTTAAGAAGAAAACGCTAACTTTCTTGGATTATGACATAGTGAAAATATGGTATGCATCGTCTGATTGGTCAATTCAGTTTTCAAGCGCATGTTTCATCAGGTTGTAGAGGTTGGATTTGATCTGTTTATGTCATAAAAGCAATGAACGTCCTTTTTGGCATATTTGACAGCTTAAGTATTGTTCAACCGATCAAATAACTTCATCCATTCTAACGAGCATTCTGATGGCCTTGTTTTAGCAATCCAACCAAGCATGAAAAACCTTCAAAACTCGGACATTCTATTTCGTTTTCTGTTGGTCGAGGAATTTCTTCTCCGCTCGCGTTATAATGACGTCAATTACGGTGCTTGGCATGCTTACAAACCTTTATTTGGTTCTTCCGATGCACAGAGTGCCATTTCTTCAAAATATGAATTTTCCTTATCAAAATGAAAAGCCATAATTTGTTTCGCTTCAAATTCGATGAGTCTTGGCCTGAAAAGCGGTTCTCGAACAAAACACCGCGAGAGAGAAAACCATTTAATAGCGATTGTATCGTGCTTCGACTTTCTTTATGGGCTTTTGATTTATTTTTCACAGTAACTTGTATGTTTAAAATCATGAATGTATTCTGAACCTCAAATGTTAAGAAACATTTTTTTCCTGAAATTAATCCAACAAGGATATGATGTGATTCCTTGGATTTTTGGTAAACCTTAGGTCAGCTCCTTGTTTTGTACTCTGATAGAGCACGCTCTTTCAACTAATTACAGCGCGCGTTATAACTAAAATTTATTAGAAGGCGGGACAAAACCTCTCGGGATGTTGGGAGAACACACACAAAGCTTTTTCATCACCTGCCTTTAGCTCGTGTTCTCCCAACATTTTGTGTGGTTCGAAAGCCCGAAAAATGTGTTTTAGTGCTTAATGAAAAGAAATGTCGAATCCTGTCGGGAAATCCGAATGCTAGGATTCGAGAAAGTGTTGAAATGTTACAAGACAAAGTGAGATTTCGATTTTTTTGGAATAATGAAAACCAACGAATAAGATACATACATACATACGTTATTTAACCACTCCCTCATAGGGCTTTTCGGGGCCATTCTTACAACACCACTCACCCATCCCACCCTAGGGAAGGACATCCACCACACAGTGATCTCGCGCGTGTGAAATTAACGTCTCCTAGGCCTACCCCTAACCCTGCAGGAGACGGGTCTACGGTTTATTCGTCCTTATCCGAGAAGACTAGAATATCTATCCATTTCTTAATATTATAGAAAGGTAGCAAATTCTCCTCAGTTATTTTAAGAACATGAGTATTGGACCGGCCGGGGCACTAACCCTCGACCTCCCGCACAATACAATCCGGTGCTCTAACCAATTGAGCTAACCGGGGGCCGGTTAGCAAAAATTGAATGAAAAGGTGAATGCCTTTCGTTGCATTCGAAAGCATTGAAAGTTAGAGATCAAACTTGGCGGAAAATATACTTTGAACGATCCCTGCAGTCTTGCGACAGAAATCGACTTTCTATAACTCATCTTTGCCGGGTCTTATGCTGGTGACAAAACTCGAACAGCTACATCATAAATAGAATAAAGAGCTCTGTTTTTACCCTATGGAACTTTATGATAATTCTGCATGTGGATTTTCCTTGTTGAATCTTTGACGTCGTATCCTTTCAAATCGCACCTCACTTCAAGTGAACTTGTGAAAAATGTACATATGATGCCAGCTACGAAATATCGAGGAGTATTGTTCGCAATACTCGTAATTTTTTACGGAATTGGGATTTGTGAAAGATATGTTCTACTTTATGATAACGTCATGTTAGAAGAACACATAGCCCTTTTTCCAGGTTATCAATAAGAAAAATTGAAGTGCCCTTTACACCGTATTTAAACCTGCAAACCATTCCGCAGCTTGATACTCCTTCCTGGCTTCCTTATTGAGAGAAAAGGTCCAATGATTTCCACGCTAATATTATAACGTTTAAGTGCACAGATGAAGTGTTATATTCTTTTTTTTTTGTCCCAATGGAGGGTAGCAGAGTAACTTATCAGTGTTAAAGTACCTAAGTGATTTGTTACATCTAGTTCCATACTTGGTCTTGCTGAGATCTCAATCCACGAGAATTTATGTGTAATACTTTCGTCGTATTTTCTGCATAGATTTCAATTTTATTTATAGCATATTTTACTTCACCAACTTTTGGTTCGTTTCTTTGCTTGTGACATGTTTGGTCAAGCTAAAGAATGTTGTAGGACGTACATTGCTTGGAATTCTTTGTAATTAGATCTTTAAAGACAAGTCTTATATCACAGTTTACTGTTGCTGTATTAAATTATTCTAAATTGCATTTTGGAATGTTCTGCAACTTTAATTAGCCTGCCAAGCCTTAATACACTTGAGTTTCGTAAATGGTTAACTCCTCGTTACTAAGACCTCTCTAAACATTATTTTAATTTTTCCCATTTATCTCGAACCACTCTTGACCTTCTAGTCGTCGAAAGAAAATACAATTCTCAATGCCGGCACTGTAATTCTTTATAAATTCGTGGGCACTATACAGACGCTAGGAATAGTTACGTTACCCTTGAGTTCGATTTCATCAACACTATTTCCTTAGCGAAGGCCTACGTGTAGCTGTACCCCCCTCCTCCTCCCCGGAAGAGAGGAAACGTCTACGAAAACCTGACACGCATTGTGTCTATGACGTCACTCATTTCCTTAAAACGATGCGATGATTTCCTAATGGCTAGCCGTTCTGTCGATTCTTTCATAAATTCTGATTAGTTAGAATTGGTGGTTTAACTTTCTATTAATGAACAAGATGATCAACAGAGTGTTTTAATGGTCACCTCGACGGACAACAATGATCTCTGGCGAAGTTTTAAGGCAAGTCTGCGTGACCCTCGGGAATAGAGAGATTTCTGGAAGAAACTCTTCACTATGATTACTGCGCCGCCGTTTCTGGAAGAAATTCTTCACTCTAATTATTATGCCGCCGTTAAAGCTCATATGGAAGGCCAGGAGCTACCTCAATGGACTTGGGATAAAAGAATTGTCTGCTTTCAACACTGGGAAACGGGAACGGTGCTGCAAGGCTACTAGAGCTATCCAACTGTTTTTCGACGACCGAGTCATCTTCTCTATATCCCTATAGCATTGTATATACTGAAACAAGGACACTGAATTGCCAATTTACCCAAAACAATGGAAAACGAATTCATTCTGTTGTTTACTTCGATTATTTTTTGCGCAAGAACGTGGCATTACGTGGTAGATACCATCGGTTTATCAAGTTACAAAATCTTCCATAGATTAAAGTGACCTCATATAGCACGATTCTTGTCAAACTTATCAGTGTTAAAGTACCTAAGTAATGTGTTACATTTACTTCCATACTTGATCCTGCCGAGATCTTAATCCACCAAAAGTTATGATTAATACTTGCGGTAGTTAGAAAAATATATATTAGTTTTTTAGCTTTTGCATTTAAATACTAATAATATGTTCTTCTTTGATTATCATTTCTCTCGATTTTCCAAAATGAAATCAATCTCTAGGCTGTAAGTAGCCACCATTTTATCTTTTTTAAGCATTTCGTAGACATTATAGCGTATGTACATGACAAAGATATATTGAAGTGATTTGTAAGCTTGAAACACTAATTTTGTTTCTTCCGCTTCTTTCATTCCCTTAATGTTACCGGATATGTCAGTCGGTAAGTGGTTTTATGTTCACTATCAAAACGAGTTTTTATCGAGAACGCTTTTCACTCAGGCGATTGGTAATGGGGTCGATTAATTCACACATCTAACTGTCAAACATCTAAAGAAAAAGCAGGAGTTCAAGTTTTTCATATTTAGGGTTAAAAACTATTGGAAAAAGAAAATACATGAAAACATTGAATATTTTCTCGCTAATTTGCTAATTTGAGGTCACGTGACCTGATTAGAACTTAAAAACTAAGGAAAATACATTACGCTAGTAGTAAAGGTTTTTGAAGTATTTTTTTTTTTGGATTAAAATGAACCATTTTAAATTACGTTTTGCAATATTATGCATATTTGATTAGCACTTGACTTCCGCAAAAGGTTAGCTCGTCATTACAAAGACCTCTTTTAACATTAATTTTAATTTTTCCCAGTTATCTCGATACACTCTCGACCTTCTAGTCATCAAAGGAAAAACAATTGTCAATGCGAGCACTCTAGAGATTCGTGGGCACTATACAGACGCTAGGAATAGTTAGATTACCCCTGAGTTATATTTCATCAACACTATTTGCTTAGCGAAAGCTTACGTGTAGCTGTACCTCATTCTCCCCAGAAGAGAGGGAACGTCTACAAAAGGCTGACATGCATCGTGTTTATGACGTCACTCTTTTGCATGAAACAGTGCGATGATTTTCCAGTGGCTAACTGTTTTGTCCATTCTTTCATAAATTCTAATTAGTTGGAGTTGGTGCTTTTATTTTCTATTAACGAACAAGATGGTCAACAGAGTGTTTTAATAGTCACCTCTATGGACAACAATGTGACCCTCGGGAATAGAGAAATTTCAAGAAGAACGGCAGAAAGCCATTGTCATGTTTTTTTTGAGG
Organism: Stylophora pistillata; assembly: GCF_964205215.1. Taxonomy (NCBI): domain Eukaryota; kingdom Metazoa; phylum Cnidaria; class Anthozoa; order Scleractinia; family Pocilloporidae; genus Stylophora; species Stylophora pistillata. The sequence goes on from NC_142523.1 coordinate 32,888,513, forward strand.
TAACGATGTCTCTGTTTCGTTGCCAAATTGCTATGGAAAATCTTTTATATATCAGGCCACCCCAGTAGTCGCCACATCTTCTCCGGAAGAAATTCTTCACTATAATTAATGTGCCGTCGTTAAAGTTCAAATGGAAGACGAGGAGCACTACCTCAATGGACTTGGGCTTAAAGAATTGTCTGCCTTCAACACTCGGTCTCGTTGGGGACGGTGTTGCAAGGCTAATAGAGCTGTCGAATTTTTTTTAGACGACTGTGTCAGTGACTACTATTGTAAACAGAGACGGTGTGAACGTTGAAATTGTTTTGAAAGTGCGATGCTAATTGAACATCGTCCTTTTCTTACTCTATACCAAACATCGCTCATAATCCTCTTCTCTGTATCCCTATAGCATTGTACATACTGAAACACGGACACTGAATTGCGAGTTTACCCAAAATAATGGAAAACGAATTCATTTGAATTCTGTTGTTTACTTCGCTTATTTTTTGCGCAAGAACGTGCCACCACGCGGAAAATATCGTCAGTCTATCAAGTTACAAAATTTTCCATAGATTAGAGTGACGTCATGTAACACGATTCTTGTCAGGTTTTCAGACGTTTCCTCCCTTCCGTTTCTCTTTTTGGATGAGGGGGGGGGGGGTATGGCTACATTAATGCCCTGCATCTAGTTTAAAAAGGAAATTTCTCTCCTTATATGAAAGCAATAATAGGAACAAAAATCTTAAGCAAAAGTTAGGGTCGCTAACATATTTTCTTTGATCTTTTTCTTTCCTTGAAATCTGCGTTGGACTACAGAAAGTAAGTAGATACAGTATCTCTCCTTTTTACCTAATTTTGAGTTTGAGAAGCCCAGCCACACGTATTCTCCTAGAAGCAGCACAAACTGTTTCCAGGCCTGTTGTGGGAGAAGGACAGTTTTGGGGTGTAGAGATGTTTTGGTTGATCTTTACCTTAATTCCTTCTACGAACTGAAGTCAGTCATCAATATTTCTTTGACTGAAATGCATTTCAGCCTTTCCCGTTCGTCTGTGATCCCGAGAGGCTTGAGATATTTTAGTGATTTGTGTGAGGCACTCTTGTGTTCTTCACAAAGATCATTTCGTTACCACCTGAGTCTTATTCATAACTGTTTCAATGAGTTTGTGATAAATGCCATGCCTTTTAGTTTTCTTGTTTTCTGTTTGGTTGCGTGAATGCAAAGTTAGCCAAACTCGACGGCTCGCCACCTTTTTTTTTCTCTCGAAGTAGATTGTACAGTCTCAGCACCCAAGACGATTTTCTCTCTTTTCCTCGTAATAAGAATATATTAGTCAGAGTGAATTCTGCTGTAGTATCTTTGTTTGTTTGTTTTTCATTCCTGTACAACTAAGTATTTGACACAGTGTCAGAATACATTTGAAGTCGAGTTGAGTTCCAGTCTTTGAATATTTGTTTATCTTACCGCTATTATTGATTTCAATATCTCAACGTACAGTTATTTTTCTCTTTTTATTTTTCGGATGGATGGCATAGTCAAATTCATGAACGGTAGAGGGGAAGCTCGTTATGATATGAAATTATTCTTCTGTTTAATCGTTTGATTGATTTATCGTTTTATCGTTTTATTCTTGTGAAACAATATATATGATGGAATGATTAAGAATTCAATGATTGTCAGAGTGTCAATTGAAATTCGATGTCAAAGTGAGGTCTGTTATTTGGATGAAATACATCTTCAATTACATGGCTAGCGATTGATTAAGATCGAGGGGCTTTAGGCCTGTGTTAAACAGGCTATCGAAGCGTACAAGATGGGTAAATCTTTTGATCCCATTAAAACCATCCCATGGATGGTTTTAATTATCTGTGACTTTAAGGAGGCTCGAAAGAGTTTTTTTGACCGAGCGGAGAATGGATTCCAAGATACACGCAAGCAAACTGCTCGTGAGAGAATTAAGCGATAGCGCGCGCGTTCGTATCCGCGGAAATGAAACCCTGTTTTCTGCTAAGTTTAAAGCTCGTGACGCTCTGAAAGACGACAGAGCCCTTCGAAAATTTACTTTCACTGGTCCTCTGCAAATCAATGAACAAGTGGTGACCCATGGTGAATGTGTATCGGCGGATGAGGCCTTCGATGAGGCTATATTCTTAGAACGACGTATTAAGACACCATGCAGACGTTTGATGGAAAGCTTAATCTTTTCTCAAGCATTGTCCAGAAGCTGGCAGATGCTGGTCTTTCTTATCGTAAACTACAATCTCTGTACGAGAAATTCAACACCAATGGCCTGTATGGTATACTTGCATTGGCGCCAACAGCAACATTCACTTGTCGCCATAACTCGAATTCCGCAAGAGTGACCTCAAGCAAGAGAATTCTCTCCGAAATACTTTCACATCTCCTACACTCGTAACGGGAAGCAGTCTGACACTCAATTCATAATTTTTTTCAAGAATGTGTAAAATCACAAAAGAGGTTAAGTCCATTTTCAGAACGAGCGCTTTTTCTTACGGGTTGCCTTTCTCTTCCCTGAAGACATCGTTTGATCACGCGGACGCGGACTCGTCCTCTCGAACATGAGCCACTGAGTCAGCAGTATCATTTAAAACGCATGACCGACGGTACAGTGTGACCTAAAATTGCGGAAACCGGAAATAAAGCCTGCTAAGTTGATGAGCTAGTATCTCCAAAATTAGCGCGGTGACCTATCTGGCCCTGATTTTCTGAATACAAATTATTTTTGCCATTACGCATTCCTGACAAAAATAAAGATAAAAGGTTATTTAATAAATTTTTTTTACACTTTTAAAACAGCATTTTCCTAAATAACTCAAGTTCTACCTGATAGCTTTTTTTATATCACGTGTACAGATAGAGAATGTGATGATGTTTAAGAAATTAAAAAAAAAAAAAAAAGTTAACCGACTTGGTTTTTGAAATATCTTTAAAAAACTGAGTTTTAGAAGGTCTTTTAGCTCTACTATGTTGCCCTGGCAACAGATGATGTCTGACAAACTCCCTTAAAAGATTGCCCTAAAATAGTGCTATGAATATGTCACGTCATTATCCTGATGATTAGTTTGACAGTCCTGATATCTCTTACTGATTGGCACTTGCTGTTAATCGTGGAAAACCCTTTTGAGCCTCCTCAAAGTAACCTTTATTTGTGGCAAGGTAATTCCAGCGCTTTTGGCGACAAACACACGAATACGTTCTTTGATAAAAGGCTGCGATATGCGTTTTAAGTTAAGTCGACCTGATTTTGCTTGTTCGGTCAAGATTGCTCCATGTTAACTTTCTCCCTCTGGATGTACAAATGGGTTTTTTCATAGACTACTCTATCCATGAAAAATAAAAATGAAAAAAAAAGGATAAATAGAAAAGGGAGAACTGAAAACTACACATAAACCATTTTATAATAGAGTTTAGACCTTAAATACCAATTATCGAAGGTTTCTTTTTATTGTTTTTCGCAGTGTTCTGGTCCGGCTTCGTAGAAAGAAATGGTTTTGCACGTTATTTTGATCTAATAGCACCGCCTCTCAGAAAATCGATGTCAGCGATTATATTATAGCTCACTAAACACACTTGCTTCAAAACCTGCGTGTAGTTATGGGTTTATTGAACTTGTGCGGCTTATAATCGGAATCAAATTTAAAAATGAAATGGTAAAACAAGAGGCTGGGTTGATATGCGCTGCATAAATTGATCGGTGATCATCTCTGAGTTGTTTATTTAGTCGTTCTGACTTAACTTGACACAAACGGTTACACGTGTTCGTCCGTGTTTTTTTCGTTTTCCATAATTATCACGTTTTGGATACGCGGTACAAAAAATGTAAAAATGGCGGGCTACTCGGTCGGCCTGGGCTGAGCTGCACCTAAACCTGGCTTGTCTGTCCTGGGGTTTTGTTCTAAGAAATCGGCTGTTATGAAGTAATGCGTAGTTGTCGATCTGTGCTGTCGGATTACGCATGCCTCGAGGTTTTTGTGTTCATGGACTTCAAAAATAGGTAAGAATATCAAAATATAGGTGACCCTCCTAGGCTATATCACTTTTTAAGGAGCCATTTTACATCTTTCTATCCTATAAGAACATGGTGACTAAGAAAAAAAAAATAGCGCCCTATCTCTTTTTTTATTTTTCGCTGTTGGTCGAACTCGTCGAGGATAAACCTAACATGTTTCAAATTTATCAACCACGGCCTGTGCTAGCCCTGTTACTCCATAAGAAAATACTGGAGATTATTCCCTCGCTTTCCGCTTTAGTGCCTCTTGTCAATCAGATCGTTCCTCCTCATTGCTACTTCACTCTTATCTTGAATCTTGAGATTGGTGAAAATTAAAACTCGCTCTATGCGGCCGAAACATCGCGATGAACACGCAAAGGGACTATATTGTGAGATGGTTATATTTGATATAGAAAGCTTAAAATTTTTCCTACTGAGACAGGTTTTATCTTAAGAATATTAACATTTACCACAATCAAAATGATAATTATTTTTGTCTTCTACGATGTTTAACAAAATATGATAAAAATAAAACAGTTGAGGAAATTTGAAACCGGCGATCTAAGTAGTCTGAGGCTTCTGAGAAATGAAATTGTTCCATCCATCGAATTTTTTTTTATGACAGCATTTTTTAACCATTTTTTTCGCTCTCTGCCTCAAATATGCACCATTTCATAGATCCCGAAAGACTCGTTGGGAATTGTACTCAATTCAGAGCCACTTGAAAATTGCAGCTATATTCTGAAAGAAGACTGGCTGAGTTCAGTGCGCCCTGAGCAATTAATAATCGAGTTAAATTCATATGTATAATGTCTGAAATCCATTAAGAAGATCTTTATACCGCTTCAATTTCACTAGTTGGACTTTGCTTTTTCTTTCAATTTTTACTGGCATCCTGTTCTAATTTACTTACCTTTTTGCTATTTCTTTTTCATTTCTCTTTCATCTGATTCATTTGGGTCATATGACAAATTAGCTGGTGAGTAATATTAATTATGTTTCTGTTGCATTTGAAATCCTTTCTAGGAATAAGTTGTCTCCATTTTGTATATCTCAAAAAAAGTAATGACCAATTAAACTTTGCAATAAAATTAAAAAGTAGTACTCTATGCTTTAACGGATCGAAACTCTTCTCCTTTTTCTTTTTTTACTGTTATCTGTGCTATATTAGTTTATTTTTAATCGTTGTTCCAGTTCGTTACTTTCCACCTTTCGTTTTTGTTTCCTTTTTATTTGATGGGGGTACTTCAAAATTGCCGTCGTACACCTTGCGATACAAAACAAATAAAAAGTGAGGTTTAGTTTCCTCGGGTTGTAATTGATAATTCTGTGTTATGAATTCCTCCCAATTTTTGCTCTAGTGTGTTTACTTTTTTAATTAGTTCTCTTTATTTTCCTCTTAATCTGGTGTTATGGCCCACATTTGTCAAATCAGACCGTACGTAACATTTTCGTTGCCTAATGTTCATTAGTTGAGAAAAATTTGAATTTCTTGAAACAAGTTGAATATCTAGACTGACAATGCTCAAGAAATGAAATGAAGCACGAAATTTTCCTGCCTGCTCGTAATTGATATTAGAGTTTACGATTAATTGTCGTTTGTAGTTAATACGTACTCTAGTCACGGTGTTTTCACTTTCTTTAATATTTGTTTTCTTCATTTCCCCTTAAATCTGCTTGCATTGGTCCCCGTTTGACAATTCAGATCGTAAGTAATGCTCTCGTTGCTAAGTAGGCATTGAATTTAATAATGGTTATTGACTAAATAAAACTGCTACAAACAAGTGGAGTCCACGTATTTACCTATTTGTATGGATGATAGGGGACAGTCTAGAATTACATTTGGAAAAGAGTAAATAGTTTAGGTTTCTACCATTCATTAAATCAAGAAACAGTTACAGTTGCATTTAGTTTGTTTCTCACAGACACAGTGTTAAAAACTAAAAGCATGCTTTTTGATTGCTACATGCGATTTTTTTCAAAAAACATGTAAAGACTGAAAATTATTTCTTTGGCAATTAATTGAGTTGCCTGACTACTGTGGTACATTTAATTTCCTCTTTTCTTGTTTTCTTCATTTTCCTTTTAATCTGGCTCACTGGCTCCGGAAATTTGACAAATCAGGGCCCAGTAAGTAACATTTACGTTCCATAATAGTTATTAGTTACGATGATGGTATCTACTAGATTTGAATTACTTGTAGGAAGCTGATTATCAACAAGTGAAATACGCGCAGAACCAGTCTTTCTTTCCATAACTGATAATTGAGTTTTATTAATGAATTGTAGTTGGTGTGCTAATGTGCTTTCTCTCTCACTAAAATTCCTAATCCTCGCGAAAAATAATTGTTCTCAAGGCGACACTTTCTAACCAGTTCAGATCTTTTGTTTAGCAAGCTGGCATTACGATTGCTTATGATTCATTGAACAAATTGACAGTGATTTAGAGTTGCCTTGACTTCTATTGACGACGATATTCATCCCCATACTGGTTAAAATGTTGTGGAATCTCGTAGCGCAGCCGAGTGAGTCCACAATAAATATCGACATCACTTAAAAAGGTTATTTGAGTGCGGGTCACGTTGACTTGAGTAGCGTTGTCTGTACTCATATCGACAATGGCAAATTGGCCGATCAGATTGCGACATTATTGCCAATTGTGGTAAAAAGCTCCTTATCGTGATCAGTAATAGAAGGCGCAATTCCAACCGAAAGGATTTTCCTTATTGAATTAATTAAATTAAACTTTAAGCGCACAATTCTACTTGCGTACAAAACTCTTCAACCAGGTGATCACCGAGTATGTGAAACTTGAGTTATCTAAAATCGATGTTTTTTCTCAGCGTATCTATCAGAGCACTTTAGGACAAGTGAAACAAACTACGCAGAGTATATTCAACCACTTAAAACAAGTAGAAAATCGTCTATGCAGAGCAGTTTCCTTTCTTGTTATTATTTGCCTTTTTCACTTTAAGTTCTTGTCTGCACCTGATTACTCTGGTGCATTTACTTTCTTCTTTTCTTGTTTTCCTCATTTTCCTTTTAACCTGGCACATTGGCCCGGAAATTTGACAAATCAGCGTGTAAGTAACATTTACGTTCCTTAATAGTTATTAGTTACGATGATGGTATCTACTAGATTTGAATTACTTAAAGCAAGTTGATTATCAAGAAGTGAAATACGCGCAGAACCTGTCTTCCTTTCCGTAACTGATAATTGAGTTTTATTTATGAATTGTAGTTGGTGTGCTAATGTGCTTTCTCTCTCTGTAAAATTCATACTTCTCGCGAAAAATAATTGTTCTCAAGGCGACACTTTCTAACCCGTTCAGATCTCTTGTTTAGCAAGCTGGCATTACGATTGCTTATGACTCATTAAACAAATTGACATTGATTTAGCGTAGCCTTGACTTTTATTGACGACGATATTCACCCCCATAGTGGTTAAAATGTTGTAGAATCTCCAAGCGCAGCTGAGTGAGTCCACAATAAATATCGACATCACTTAAAAGGATTATTTGAGTGCGCGCCACGTTGACTTGAGTAGCGTTGTCTGTACTCATATTGACAATGGCAAATTGGCCAATCAGATTGCGACATTATTGCCAATTATTGTAAAAAGCTCCTTATCGTGATCAGTAGTAGAAAGCACAATTCCAACCGAACAGGATTTTCCTTATTGAATTAATTAAATTAAACTTTAAGCGCACAATTCTACTTGCGTACAAAACTCTTCAATCCGGTGATCACATAGTATATGAAACTTGAGTTATCTAAAATCGATGTTTTTTCTCAGCGTATCTATCAGAGCACTTTAGGACAAGTGAAACAACCTACGCAGAGTATATTCAAGCACTTAAAACAAGTAGAAAATCATCCATGCAGAGCAGTTTCCTTTCTTGTTATTATTTGCCTTTTTCTCTTTAAGTTCTTGTCTGCACCTGATTACTCTGGTGCATTTACTTTCTTCTTTTCTTGTTTTCCTCATTTTCCTTTTAACCTGGCACATTGGCCCGGAAATTTGACAAATCAGGGTGTAAGTAACATTTACGTTCCTTAATAGTTATTAGTTACGATGATGGTATCTATTGGATTTGAATTACTTGATGCAAGTTGATTATCAACAAGTGAAACACGCGCAGAACCTGTCTTCCTTTCCGTAACTGATAATTGAGTTTTATTTATGAATTGTAGTTGTTGTGCTAATGTGCTTTCTCTCTGTAAAATTCCTAATCGTCATAAAAAATAGTTGTTCTCAAGGCGACACTTTCTAACCAGTTCCGATAATTGTTTCGCAAGCTGGCATTACGATTGCTTATCACTGTCAATCACAAATTGACAGTGATTTAGAGTTGCCTTGACTTCTATTGACGACGATATTCATCCCCATACTGGTTAAAATGTTGTGGAATCTCGTAGCGCAGCCGAGTGAGTCCACAATAAATATCGACATCACTTAAAAAGGTTATTTGAGTGCGGGTCACGTTGACTTGAGTAGCGTTGTCTGTACTCATATCGACAATGGCAAATTGGCCGATCAGATTGCGACATTATTGCCAATTGTGGTAAAAAGCTCCTTATCGTGACCAGTAATAGAAAGCGCAATTCCAACCGAACAGGATTTTCCTTATTGAATTAATTAAATTAAACTTTAAGCGCACAATTCTACTTGCGTACAAAACTCTTCAATCCGGTGATCACCGAGTATGTGTAACTTGAGTTATCTAAAATCGATGTTTTTTCTCAGCGTATCTATCAGAGCACTTTAGGACAAGTGAAACAACCTACGCAGAGTATATTCAACCACTTAAAACAAGTAGAAAATCGTCTATGTAGAACAGTTTCCTTTCTTGTTACTATTTGCCTTTTTCACTTTAAGTTCTTGTCTGCACCTGATTACTCTGGTGCATTTACTTTCTTCTTTTCTTGTTTTCCTCATTTTCCTTTTAACCTGGCACATTGGCCCGGAAATTTGACAAATCAGCGTGTAAGTAACACTTACGTTCCTTAATAGTTATTAGTTACGATGATAGTATCTATTGGATTTGAATTACTTGAAGCAAGTTGATTATCAAGAAGTGAAATACGCGCAGAACCTGTCTTCCTTTCCGTAACTGATAATTGAGTTTTATTTATGAATTGTAGTTGGTGTGCTAATGTGCTTTCTCTCTCTGTAAAATTTATACTTCTCGCGAAAAATAATTGTTCTCAAGGCGACACTTTCTAACCCGTTCAGATCTCTTGTTTAGCAAGCTGGCATTACGATTGCTTATGACTCATTAAACAAATTGACATTGATTTAGCGTAGCCTTGACTTTTATTGACGACGATATTCACCCCCATAGTGGTTAAAATGTTGTAGAATCTCCAAGCGCAGCTGAGTGAGTCCACAATAAATATCGACATCACTTAAAAGGATTATTTGAGTGCGTGCCACGTTGACTTGAGTAGCGTTGTCTGTACTCATATCGACAATGGCAAATTGGCCAATCAGATTGCGACATTATTGCCAATTGTGGTAAAAAGCTCCTTATCGTGATCAGTAGTAGAAAGCACAATTCCAACCGAACAGGATTTTCCTTATTGAATTAATTAAATTAAACTTTAAGCGCACAATTCTACTTGCGTACAAAACTCTTCAATCCGGTGATCACATAGTATGTGAAACTTGAGGTATCTAAAATCGATGTTTTTTCTCAGCGTATCTATCAGAGCACTTTAGGACAAGTGAAACAAACTACGCAGAGTATATTCAAGCACTTAAAAGAAGTAGAAAATCATCCATGCAGAACAGTTTCCTTTTTTGTTATTATTTGCCTTTTTCACTTTAAGTTCTTGTCTGCACCTGACTACTCTGGTGCATTTACTTTCTTCTTTTCTTGTTTTCCTCATTTTCATTTTAACCTGGTACATTGGCCCGGAAATTTGACAAATCAGGGTGTAAGTAACATTTACGTTCCTTAATAGTTATTAGTTACGATGATGGTATCTATTGGATTTGAATTAGTTGATGCAAGTTGATTATCAACAAGTGAAACACGCGCAGAACCTGTCTTCCTTTCCGTAACTGATAATTGAGTTTTATTTATGAATTGTAGTTGGTGTGCTAATGTGCTTTCTCTCTGTAAAATTCCTAGTCGTCATAAAAAATAATTGTTCTCAAGGCGACATTTGGAGCGATAGCAGAATACCCGGCCACTCACGCTCTTTAAAAGTGGACTGCTCCCGCGGTCCGCGGTCCCATAGTGGATGAATGAAAGGAGCATGATAAACTGCCACCGCGGTCCGCAGTCCCGTTGTCGTTGAATGACATTTGTTAAAGGGCAAGGAGTAGGATGAACTGCCACCGCGGTCCGCAGTCCCATAGTCGATGAATAAAATTTGCGCAGAAAAATATAAACAAAAGGATACTAATTTGATGCCACGAAATTAGCCCGAATTGTTAAAGCCTTTTTAAAAGGATAATAGCTTATTCACCCAAATGTCTCAAGTTATTCCATCAATAGCCTTTTTACTCTCATCGGACAAAGGCGGAACGCGTGCGAACGGCTCTCGGAAATGCATTTTGTGAGCCCTCGTGGTAAAAATGCCAGCGACTACCCCCATTTAAGAAAGGCAAACTCTAACCCGTTGTCACTGTGAAGTTTTAATGGCGTTCCGCAATCCCATAGTCTATGAAAGAAATTTGTCTAACTCTTCTAAGATGCTTAAACGTAATGATTATTCTTAGCTGAGAGAAACCCAAACCCTAAAAAGAAAGTAAAACCCTAACACTGGATGAAATAATGGATTTGAACAGAATTTGGCTTTAGGTCAAATGTGAGACAAATCTGACTTTACATTTGTCCTGGTCGCAAAGACTTCAAAAGTGTGACAAATATGTTATCATATTTGTCCCTGATAAATGCAAGACAAATATTGTTTGAATATGAAGCCATATTTCATTCAAGGACAAATATTAGATAAAACAGACAAATGTGATCAACATCATACGAACCCTATTTTACCCCACGGAAACGCTTTTTTCACTCGCGTCCCCCCTTGTATGATCTATTCAGTTCCCCTACTTTGTACCTCTAAGGAGATCACTAAGATTTGGGCACTTTTTTGTCTGGATCAAAAGTGTGATTTTTACTAAAACAAACTGAATATTGGTAGAGGCTCGTACAAGGAATTGTGTGACTTGACCGGTGCAAGCCATACAGTTGCCTGAACTGACTGTTAACCGCTTCTGCGGTACTGTTCGTATTTTATTAGTAAAAACCCAAGCCAATGTCCCCCTTTAGACTGTCGAAAAGAAGAGAAATGTCATTGTGTTAAAAGTAAATAAAAAAGATAAGACAAGGGATAGGGACATGGCTTAATCTGCACTGAGGCATTCCTCATTATCCTCAAAACTATCGTAGGATTCCAAGCAGTGTACTTCAGAATCTCTCTCGACGTCGCTAGCGCTATTGTCACTTTCAGAGGATATTTCGAAATGTCTCGATCGGGTACCTCGACTGACAAAGTCATCACAGTGACTGCAGTAATAACTCTTTTTCCCTCATCTTCGAATTGAGAAAAGATATTGACCTAAGAAATGACGAGAACTGACGAGCATTACTGTAACATTTGCCGCTGCACTCCGAGCCGCAAAAATATATTCAAATTTTCGGAAGTGCATGCGCAGGTAATCCCAAAAGGCCCTCGCGCGACGCTTTGTGTAATTCGAATTCTTGGACATCGGCAGGATTTTGAACGTCACTTCAAATTTAAAGCGTCTTTCGTCCAAGTGTCACGTCTTCGTTGAAGCAGGCCTTTAACCAAAAGTTACTCCGCAGTTTTGTAATATGTCTCACAGAAACAGATCGAGCAATGCAGAGATTGATTTTGACGAGCTTTCCGAGTCACCGCTAACGTCTAGGCACTTTCACCGTCGAACGGTAAGCTTTTACGTGTATTAATTAAACGTAGGTCAGTAAGACAGGTCAGCGATTCACTCGTTTTGCTCTTTGAATATTTAGACAACTCCAGGGACAACTGCAGTCGTTCCTCGAGCGCAAGACCGTCCGCGGATTTCCATCGAGAGATCTCGATCTGAAAATCATATCCGTCGTGATTTGCAGCTTCATAGTAATGGTGATTCAGAAGAGACCTCGCCAGTTTATCAGCCAGTCGTCTCCACTCGCTTGCCTTCAGTTGTGCCTTGCGGAACGCCTTCTTCCTACTCACTGAGGAGCCGATCAACTCCAGCCACCACGCCACTGTCTCTTGTAAAGGCTAGAGCGAGTTGTTCCGACCACGAAGGACAGTTTGACGCACTTCAGTGAAAATTTTTTCTTACAGAAAAAAATTGACAACTTACAAGGCCAACAGTCAGCACCCGCAATGGCAGAAAAAAGGAAAAGTGAAAACCTTCCACGAGATATGGTGGTGAGTATTTTGGTTATTTTAACTTTGAGACGTCACGGTGTTGATAACAGGGACCTTAAGCATCGATGACTTTGGGTGTCACGGACGTTCGATCGTTTGCAGGAGGGGGAACCTGGGAACGACGTTGTCGCCACCGGAGTTCGTGACATGATTGCGTTAAGCAAAACAATTACGCTAACTTGCAGACGTAGTCGGTCGACCGTGAAAGTGTAAACACATCCTTTGTGTGGTCTCGATCCTGAGGATGTCAGTTTAAAGGAAGCTCGAGAAATGCGCTCTCTAGCATGGAGTCATCATTTTATTTCCGAAGAAGAATTTTTATTGCTGTATGTCTCTAGTTTCTCCAGAAATCCATCATTTCCTCACGCCGACTACGATCGTTTTGATCTCGACTCTATGGACGAAACAGAGTGCTTTCATGAGTTTCGAGTAAGAAAAATGGACATTGTCAGACTTGCTGATGCCCTTGGATTGCCTGCGAGTCTGTGCTGCCACCAACGAACAAAGGCCAACCGCGTAGAGGGACTGTGCATGTTGCTAAAACGATTAGCATACCCATGTCGTTTTGGTGACATGATTCACAGATTTGGACGGGCAGTGCCAGAGATAAGCATGATCACGACACGTTTTGAGAAGTGGATTTTCGACCATCATCACGCCAAGATCACAGAGTGGAATGACCAACTCCTCAGCAGAGACAAACTGCGAGTGTACGCTGATGCCATAGCTGACAAAGGGGCAGCACTGTCCAACTGCTTTGGATTTGTCGATGGCACAGTGCGGCCTATTTGTAGGCCAGGCCAAGACCAAAAAATAGTTTACAATGGCCACAAGCGTGTACATGCTTTAAAATTCCAGTCAGTGTCATTGCCAAATGGAGTCATCGCTCACCTGTGCGGACCCGTAGGTACGTGAAAAATAGTCATTTTTATCGTACTGCTACAAGACTGCATGCCAAACTGCGAATAGTGCTTGCGATCTTGCTGGCTATTGTAGTACAGTAAATACTAGGAGTCTTATGCACGCTTGGATTACACTAGTCTGATTAACTTTTACTAGCAGCCAGTAATTAAGTATCTCCTTTACAGAAGTTCAAATTAAATGTATGTGTTAAATCTTTAATTGATGGAGAGGATAGATAGATTGATTGATTGATTGACTGATTGAGCCATTTTGTTGTTTTAAACTCACACAGAAGGTAAAAAACATGATGCAGCAGCGCTTAAAGACTCTGGGCTACTGGACGATTTGGAGAGAAATGCATTCAGTCCTGTCACTGGCGAGGCCATGTGTATTTATGGCGACCCAGCATACCCACTGCGGCTCCACCTACAGCAACCATTTAGAGAAGCTCCACTCACTGCTCCCATGGAGCAATTCAATAAGTCCATGAGCTCTGTGCGAACATCTGTGGAGTGGATTTTTGGTCACATTATGGCATCATTTAAATTCCTTGATTTCAAGAAAAATCTTAAAATCGGGTTAAGTGCTGTTGGCAAACACTATGTGGTTAGTGCATTATTACGAGACTCAGTCAGCCGTCGCCCGCCTGTTTATCAAGAGACTGCGAGAAATAAGTGACGGACTTAGTTAAATTAGCAAAACCAGGAATCGTGCTTCAAAATTAAAAGTGTAAGCCGTAACCTTGAGGGACAGAGTTGAATTTTTAAGGGAAATTCACAGTTTGGCAATTTGGAGCTAAGCCTGTCACTAATTCATCACGGTCTGTTGATTAACAGCAAATATTAGGCAATATCATTCTGTTTATTTGAAACTTAGTTTGTCTTACCTGACTTTATACGGCAAAAGGAAAACCAGGGCTTGAGAACTTACTCAGCAAATTCAAATTGAAAGTTTCAACCTGCTCACATAGGTTGCAGCTTGCTCGACTCAGACTGTCATCAAATACCAATGTTGAGGTAGAAGTTTGCAAGGTTTCCATCAAAAGAACATCTGGTTAACATTTGACTATAGAAATTTATAGTCAAACTGGTTGCCTCCTGATGGGAACTCTAGAATATTGCATTGTGATGTGAAAATATTGATTGACAGCTTGCTGAATGCGACTTGCAACTTTCACTTCAAATTTGCTAGAATAGTTTGTGGATTATTTTCAAGTTCCATTTTCCCATATAAAACAAGCTAATTGCTGATCTGTTTCTAAGAAACAAAATAAAATTGCTAAATTTTTGCCTGTTTATCAACGTAACAGACTGTAAGAATGTAGCATTCAAATTGCCATTGTCAGGAAATCACACTTCAAAAGTAGTCATGTGAAATATGACTTTTTTGGTTAAATTCCTACGAAGTGAGTCTGATGCTAATTTCATGCAGCAAACTTTCAATCAATATCGGAACATTGCAACACAACATTGATGAGTTCCTGTAAAAATAATTACCAGCAGTTTGACAGTAGTTTGTAGGATTAGCTGTGTTGGTGATGTGACCAAAGACTAATTGGTATATTGCGATGATGTTCGGTCTTTTAATGCCTTATAAAAAGAGAACCTACTGTATTGAAACTGATAGGGCAGGCAGTACCTGAGTAGGAGTTTTTTGGAAGTAACTCCTCTTTATGAATTATTACACACTAAGTACAGTTCATGTGAAAATGTTTTGTCGAGAATGTCCTGCTGGCAGGAGTGTTGTAAAGACTTAAAATCAATGATGTTATATTTTAAACTTACCTTGTAGCTTTTCCCCATTATTGAGGTTATATTTTGTATCACATATATGGTATATATATATATAAGTGTAGAGGGGCTGATTAAATACATTTATTTATTAAATGTTAATTTCCTTAATTAACAGAAATGGTTTTGTTTGTACATAAAAGGAGAAATGTTAAATAAATTTTTCATTTACTATACATTTATGTGTGTTGATTTCATTCAGGACTGTGGGTGTGAGATGATTGGACATGAGAGGATTGCAGTGATCAAAGTAAATGCGATTCCATTTTAAAATGCCACTGAAACAATAAAATTTCTGATATTTTATTGAATGCAGTGTATTATTGGGTACTTGCAAGGCTAATACTGAAATAACATGTGGAAAAAGCAATTTTGTGTAAATTGACAACAGGGTCAATGGAGGGGAAGAGAATTTTGGATTATTCCATGAAAAAGATGATATTTGCCCTACATTTGTCCTGAATTTGTTCTTACAAATGTCACCTTTAACGCATTAATTTTGTCCTTGTTTAGAGCAGGGCAAATCATGACATTTAATTCAGATTAATGCCACATTTGTCCATATTTACACCAAAAAGCAAATGCACAATTATCCTGTTTATCTTTAGGACAAATGTCATATTTGTCTTCAAGTCAAATACTGACATATATGACAAACATCACATTTGAACCACATTTGGACTGCATTTGTCTGACGTGAAATCTGATTTTTCGCCCAGTGAAACCATAAAACGAAGCTAATCGTTAACCCTTATAACTATTCTAAGTTGCTTAACCCTGGTCAGTATTCTTAGGGGACATGAATAATAACCTAATTCGATTTGACAACACGGGTAAGCTATAGATTTAAAATGAAGGCTTAAGAGAAAGCTACCTAATTAGTAGTGTTGTTAACGCGCGCCAAATTTAAGAGCGATGCTTCATTTCAAACATCAGCCATAAATTTGACTTATTTAAATTACCTCGTACATTATTGGAGAAAAAGGAGATTTGTTGGATGAACTAACATAAATTTAAAAGCACCTAACTTGGAAAATATTCTAAAGGGAGTCGGAAAGTGTCAGGCTTAAATGAATTTACATGCTTGGCGAGTTAAAAAACTTCTTAGGCACGGTAAGACACCAGAAGTTGATGAAAACGTTTCTTAAAATTACTGAAGGAAGTTATTTGACTGAAGATAATTTACCATTGGCTGACTAATGTCTCTATGTATTGGTTTAGCCAAGACAATATGAAACTCAGTACTTGTTACTGGTGCTGTGGTCGGATACGGGTCTGGTTTCGACTTCACAAAGACTTTGTTTGTAGCTGTAGCCCGTGGAACACGGAATTGTACTATTCTTCCAAACCCATCCGCCTGCAAGGACTCTGTGGCGCGCTCGTACTCTGCCTCAGCGGTTGTTGGAGATGATCTCTTCCCATGCTTAAAGGCTTTGTACGTTACTGCCGGTCCAGGTGACAAAAGGATGCTCTCCTCGACTGAATCGCCCGTTAGTTGTTCCATCGTTTTATCGCAAATCGAATTGGTGATTTCTTTGAGGAACTAGAGGAGAATAAAAGGGAGTTACACAAGAATTAAGGCATGTAAGAAAAGGATTGAATTGGGAAGAAAAACTTAAACGAGTATTTTTCAATGAGTGCTTTACTTGTCAAATTCAGTTACCGTAGCCACAGACTTTCGACGGAGGGCATTCCTTTCAAATGTAGGCAAAATGCGACTTAATAGTAAAATGTTTTGCTTTAAGATAAACTTCTGTTGCTTTACCGGACATACGATTCCCTTCTGAGTCTCAAGATGGTTAACGATGGCTGAGGTATTCTCCAGCGTTGACTTGCTTAATTTGGTTGGAGGTTTCGTGGAAGGAACGCCAGCGAGTAGTTCGGCTATGACGTGATTGAAGACGTGTAGGGCTGTAGCTAGGCGGGGGATAAATTCTGGTGTCTTGGATTTTGGAGGCACTGTGCCGTCTTGAATTTCTTCATTTACCTCTGCGACAAACATGACAAGGTTTTCTCGCAAAAGGGCGATTGCCTCATCCCCAAAGGTGTAAACTGTACAGTATTGTTGGCAATATCATTAATAGTCAGAAAGAGTTCCTCGAAATCGCTAAGACTTCGGTTGATAGGTAGTCTTTAGCAGCCTCCATTTCGGAAAGCGTAGGCCTTAAAGCGAGCGGAGTTGCAATCAAAATTCGGTGGATTAAACCGTGGCCATGGTCCATCTTTGCGATGAGCTTGGCGGCGTTTAACAATTGTGTTGAGCCAAGGATGCTGAAAGAAATGTTAGGTGGTATTAGCCTTGTGTCTTCCGTTGAGTAGTGATAGGAACAGCGCTCACCAGAGAACAGTTTGCAGAGTAGCTGGACGTCTCCTGTGGCGTTGTCCTCGTCTGACTTCATCAATTTGTTGATTCTGTCAAACACCTCCGGAGATAATAGAATGGCTTTCTTGTTCTGGGCCAGATGCTCCACCAGACCTGACGAAGTTGTTTTGCTGAGTACAGTTCAGGTTAGGTCTGAAGCTTGTAGGGGATCCTGGGCTGCGTGCTGTATCGCAGACGATTTTCCTGTTGTAGAAACAAAAAGTCTTGTTTATGAAAAGGGCCCTTAATAAAAAGGGTTAAGTTAGAATTTGCAAGAGGTTTCCAAGACTAACCAAATACGATCTAACCCATGTAAGCCGTTGTCGAACGGAGGAAAAAGATATGAAATTTTTGGTTAAGACATCGTAAAACCAAATATACATATTTTATAGTCACCAGTCCCTGGATATCCAACAAATATTGTGAACAGGTTAAGAGGCTGCCCGTGGGTGGAAGTGACTTCAGCGCGGGAGTCGTTGCATGGGAGGATAAAGGCTGTTGTAATAAGCAAAGTGGGAATAAAATAGTTTTCTGAGCTTCCAACCGATACAGCCTTATCTTTAACAAAACGGTGTATTTCGTTGTCAGTGAAGAGCTTGCTGTAAGGAAATTGTATAGAATTCAATCGTCGCTGTAAATTCACCCATGTCTGTTCGTTTTGCTTGTAAAGCTTGGAAATGGTATACATTCTTGAAGGGATTACCACGAGTATAACTAGAATATCATATCCTTAGCTTACTACAGTGAACTAAGAAAGAGGTTAACATGACTGGAATAACGTGAGCTGTTGTTTGAGACGCCGGCACTAAGATTTATGCTAGTGGTATTGTTCTGGCGAGTAATTGAACGCAATTTTCGTTTGTTCATTATTTAAGAGTAGTTAAATCTCTGAAATTAAAATTTAAGGAATTAAAAGAATTTTGTTCTCACATTTAATAAGATATCATATCCTTAGGACAAACAAAAGGAGGCGGTTGTTTTGATTAAAAAGGTAGTTTACTGAGACATGTTTACAAGTGTGTATAGGATCGAAAAAACCCCAGCAATCCAGCAGTGGCACACAAGCTCCACCTAAAGCCCAAAAACAAGACAAGGAGAGGCAATGTGGCATCCCAAAGGGAAGTTATGTGCGAGATGAGAGAAAGCAGAGGAAATGGCGTTACGATAACTTGATTGTTTTACTGAACGATAAAGATAGACACTCAGTGGTTAGTGGGGGAAGGTTTGCTGGCCAAATCTCGATTATGTTCTCTTTGTGGAGGCTAAATGAACCTTGTTAATTGCGATGACTGCTTTTTTAAATATAGTAAAAAGTTTCCACGATTAGCTTGCGCCTTCTCGGACTAAGTATGTAAGGTTTAATTTGAAATGTGTGTAATTATTATTAATAGTTCGCGTAAACGCGTGGCAATGACTGTATTTAATAGTTCGCTTCGCTGTTTGTTAATCGGTAGTTACTATTAATTAAATTTCATAGAAACAGAACTTGAAAGAAAATTAATCGATATTTCTTTAGTTTGGTTGAGGGGTTCAGATGCGGTCGACTCGCAACGCGCGGCGATGACTGTATTTAATGATGCGGTCGGTTTAGCAAAAGACTTGCCACTGCGGACTGCGGGGACAGCATTATTAAAGACCACTGCGGGACTGCGGTGGCAATTTCTCAAGTAAGATATTTTTGTGGCCGGGTATTCTGCAATCTAGCCCGACATTTTCTAACCAGGTCAGATCTTTTGTTCAGCAAGTTGACATTACGACTGCTTAAGGTACATTAGACAAACCGACAGTGGTTTAGCGTAGTCTGTACTCTTATCGACAACAATATTCATCCTCACAGTGGTCAAAAATGTTGTATACTCTCCAAGCGCAGCCGATTGGTCGACAACAAATATCGACGTCGAATAAAGGAATTATTTGAGTGCGTGTCACGTTGACATGAGTAGCTTTGTCTGTACTCATATCGACAACGGCAAATTCGCCGATCAGATTGCGACATTATTGCCACTTGTGGTAAAAAGTTCCTTGTAGTAACCAGTAATAGAAAGCACAATTCCAACCGAACTAAATAACTTTTCAACTGAATTTTTTAATTAAAAACTTGAGCGTATAGATCGTTTTCACTCACGCGACCAAAACCCTGACAACTGTTGCTATGTCGCCATATTTGTGTACAGATATCGCATGCAAATCTACTGCGTCCTTTGAAAGAAGATGGTTTTGTGCTTGATTGTCGGCTGTGGAAATAGAAGTAGAAGGAATAAAGGATTATATTTTGCCAAAGTACCTTCGATAATAGAAAATCAAGGAAATGAAGCCAGAGAATTGTCAGCAGAAAGAAGATCGCGCTGGATTTCTCTATTAGCAGAGACGATCTCACCGATACCATTTTGGAAAACGATCGCGTGTGTGAGAAACACTTTGTTTCTGGAAGGCCGCAAAATCATGGGATGAATTTAACATTGATTGTGTCCCAACTCTAAATTTAGGACATAATAGGGAGACTGGCCGTACGGATCGAGAACAAGCAGCAAAAAGAAGTAAGAGGGCGAGGGAACGCGAATTGGTGAAGAAGCCCGCGTTTGCCAAAAGGGTGAAAGTACTAGTGTCTGAGAGGGAGGAGAAGTTTCTCAAATTTAGTGAATCGGGGCAGCAAAGTTTAGATTTAGACTTCGAAGGTAGCGAAGTAGAAAGTCTAGATAATCCCAAAGGGAAAGGCACACAAACTGACTCAAGAATGTTTGTTTACGTCGGCACGCAATCGGAAGAGTTTGGGTGCAAGCATGTTTTCCATTTATCTTCGTCCACGCTTCTACGTAAAATAAAACGATTGCAATATGCGAGCATGATTCAGCCAGCCCGGCCTTACAACCTATGCAATGAGCGGATAAAATTGTCTCCTCCTTTTCTGCTATAATCCAGATAGGGATCAAAGAGTCATTCATTCTCTGCTAATGTCTCACCTTGGCTAACACAACAAATTTGTTTGCGATTATGTGGCCTTTTACCCTGGTTATAAATCCCGAAGCCATCTGATTGTTGGCTTCCAGGCTTCGGAAAGCTTTAAACTGTTGTTGCCTGTAGAAGCTCGTCTCCAAAACCAGATATAAAAGGAGATCTGTAGATTCAACTGGAGGCAAGCAGTCTGGTTGAAAATTCTTACTCTAAATAAGGACGGGATAGATCCCAATCGCCGAAATTTTTTCCAAATAACGCTGCCTTACTTGTGGTTCTAGCTTCTTGGCGTACTCAGAAAGAGGAGGATGGATAATGATATCAGTATTGGCACTTAATTTTGCTTCCGTTGCTGTAGTATTCATTTTTACAGGCAGAAATTTTTGAAGTGTTTATTACTTGCATATATAATTTTACCCTGGGTTGTACACAAATATGGCGACCGGATATGATGTGACGTCACGTGAAAACGATCTATAATTCTGCTTTCGTAGAATACTCTTCAGTCTGATGACCGCTTAGTGGGTGAAACTTAAGTAATCTAAAATTGATATTTTCCTGAAGGTATCTATCAGATCACTTTAGGACAAGTGAAACAACCTACGCAGAGTATATTCAGCCACTTAAAAAAGTAGAATATCATTCGCGCACAACAGTTTTATTGTGTGTTATCATTTGCCTTTTCAGTTTGGGATCATTAACCTTTGTACACGTTAAATCTCTTACTAACCCAAAAATGAATTCGCACAATGCGGTGAAAGAAAACAAATGTACTATTAAGTATCGGTGTGTTGTCTTAGTACATGTGCAATCATTTTGTATGGAACACTTAAACTCAACTAACAATTTATTTTGTCGTTCTTTCCTCATTAAAATTATGGTTTATGGACATTTTAGCGGGTAAGAAAATATTTTAATTCAGAAATCGTGTTTCAAGCAAAACGCTAAAAAGTTAACAATTTGACAACACTTCCCGAAGCATTTCTCTTTATTTTACTTTTCAAAGTAGTTCGCGATTCATGACAGTTTTGGTCGAATAAAACAGTTTGACTTTCTTAGCTTTGCAAGGTACATTAAGTTTTGTTTCGCTTGTAAGTCAGTAACTATTTGTTGCTATCATCATTATCTCTTTTCCTTTCTTTTTCTTCCTTTTTTCGCGGTAAAGTGTCGCTTCATCTTTTGCTAAGGAAATTTAATCGTTTTTGCATGTCTCTAGATGGTCCACTTATCCGAAAACAGGAGTTCATAACTCGGAGCGTTACACTGCTCTTTGTTTCTGTTTGAAATCTCTTGTGTCCGCAAGAGATTATGATATAAGTACAAAAATATGTTCAAATACAAAAGTTAATTTGCCTTGATGGTTTGTATTGTAAACCGGCTTTAAAATGACACAACATTCAAGTTTAATTATGTCCTTTTTCTATTTTATCTGGTCACCAACGTGTCATTGACAAAACAGGTCGTAAGTATCTTTTTCTTTTTTTTTTTTTAATACTTCTCATTCATTTGCACATTTCTGACGCACCAGTCTGTCATTATGAGAGAGACACAGAGTTATTATGAGTTGTCATTATCTCCTTTTGCGAAAGAGTAGAGTTGTAAGTTTTCCTGACAATGAATCGGGCGGGCATAGTTTTCACCACAGTCACCTTTTTATAATCGTAGCCAAGAGGAATACTTTTGCAAAGTGACCTTTTTACCAATGGCGGCTGACAATATGTCCAAGACTCTTTTCCGGTCAGACCTTCCTATTCATTGCCAATATGGACACTACTTGAAGAACCCAACAGTTGTAGCCAGTGCAATATGACTTGGCAGTTAGTCTACCACTGGTTGTTCAATTATCAAGACACTTTGTCTAAACGATACCAAGATTAAGAACTATGAAAGCAATAACAAATGTGCATAACTAACTAATACTTCTCTCTTTCCCATTACCTACCTTGACTGACAAACAGACCGTGAGTATCTGTCTTTTATTTAATAGTAATTTTGGTGGGTTTAGCATTTCTTTTCACTGCTTTCACTACTGCAGTAACCATCATGTAATATTTAGCAATTATTCCACGAGCACGCGTTGGATATGAGATGATAGATAGCCAACGAGGGGCATAGTGCCGAGCTGGCTATAATCATCTCATATCCAATAAGCGGGAGTGGAATAATTGTTTTATTAAAAACGTTAAATTAAATCATTAAATTTTATTAAATTTCTCAGCTCCCTTTCAATTTTAAGCTGGCGCTTTCGCTGACCATATTTGTAGATTATGGTATATTGGCTCATATACCATAATGGCAAAGCCAATCAAAAGTCTTAAATTGCATTATCCAATGATTCAATTTTTAATAATTAACAATGGTTCCACGAGCGCGCGTTGGATATGAGATAATAGATAGGCGCGTGGCACCGAGTTGGCTATAATCATCTCATATCAAACAGGCGCGATAGGAATAATTGTGTTATTAAAAACGCCCCCAAGATATTTGACAAATCTTACCAAACTTAAATTTTTTAGCTCTCTTTTAATTTCAGGCTGACGCGTACGCTTGCCATATTTTCAGATAATGGTATATTGGCTCATATATCATAATGGCTTAGCCAATAGAAAGTCTTGAATTGCATTCTCCAATGATCCAGTTCTTAAGAAATATTTATATTTCATTCCAGCGTTACTCTTAGTAATAATGAGGGTTACAATTTCCGTTTCATTATTACTGGGAACAAATATATGGATGAGAAATTACGATCACTAATAAACACGATATTCTGATATTCCCCTTACTAACAATGTTGTGTTTGCCAGAAACTGGTCGAAGTCGTTTTGAACTGGGTTCTTCTAAAACATTAATTTAAGGTGAACCATAAGTAGTTAAAGCGTCATTTACATGATACTAAGAATTTAAGTCAGTATTTTATAAATGGTTACAAATCAGAACTAACTATTGAACGCTTTGGACAACTGATTAAGGAATATCAAATATCTTGCTGGTTGAGTAACTCATTTATTTTTCTGTTCTTGTTATTATGATTTTTTTCTATTCCTTGGCCTTGGTTCTGATAAAAACGATTAGGACGTAAGTACATGTTTTATTTTCAAATAAAGCATTTGTATTTGCACGGTGCCTTATCAGTGCGTTTACCTTCACATATTTAACTGGGGTACAAGTGTTATGCAAAGGAAGAACTTTGCAGCATCTCTCAATAAACAACTGGATGTATTTGAGCTGAAGGTGCATATTTTAATGTTATTTCTACATGTTTTATTTTACATGCTACTTCTTCAATCACTTAGCTGGTAAGTTGAAGAAAACTTAACTCGTGCAGTTGTTATTTATAATTTTTCATGCTCAAGACGACAGTTTCTTCTTTAGTGCTTAGGATCCATTTACAATAAGATCACGTATGAATTGCTCATTCTTTTTGGAGCCCATATCGATCAAGTGTTATGAATACAAATCCAAGTTTTTGCAAGCTATTCTTCTCCCGTGGGGGAACTCACATTCAAAGGAAGCATCTAGCATCCAGAGCTCAAAAATGCACGTGATTATGTGAAAATCAAATTTTGCATCTGATCGGATGGGGAGCTGTAGCGCAGGGCTGGGCGTAAAAAAACTCCAATGTGACCCTAGATTATTATCGACAATCCTTTTAAATTTCTTTTGCTTTTAAAAGTACATTTGCAATCAATGAACTCTTCGCTGACATTCTTCAATGAAAGGCCTTTCATCGTTCAATCTGTTGATGGCCACTGACGACTGCTGACGAGAAAAATTCTTTTCGGTATTGCCACCTTTTCTGCTTTCGGATAGCGACTAAATCTCGCAAAGGACCGCAAACAGTAGGACCATGATAGGTCTGCAAACGCAAAACAGAAATAAAACAAGGTTAGAGACAAGTACTTGAAGGGCTGGTCATAGGACTTATAAAATCAGTCAGACCATTAGCCTGGCGCCGGAATTTAAAATCAAATTCAGAATTTAACTCATCCTTTAATGTTTTCCCATATTTTTTTTTTAGAGAATAATTTTCCAACATCACATCCTTCTCTAATTAATTTTAATTCAGAAGCTTATACCCACTTCCCATGTAAAGATAAGATATTATAACATAACCAAAGTAAAGCGCGCGCTCTAATTGGTCAATTTAGCGTCCCCTCCTTTGCCCATGGGTGTACGCTGCTGACGTGAGCAAATGCAAAGATTATTTTTGCGTGCGCGCTTGTTTTTTCTGGCCACGTAAGATTTGTTAAATAAAAGGAACTCTTTAGCTACAATGTATCAATGTTATGTTATAAAAAACAGATGGTAAACACCATAGCGTACACTATTGATTTATGGATGCACTTGGGAGATTTGCCAAGCACTCAAGAAGCTAGAGTCGCTCGAGGCGATAGCCGAGAGCGACTCTTACGCTTCTTTCGTGCTTGGAATCTCCCGCGTGCATCCATAACTCAATCGTGTACGCTGTGGTGTTTACCATTTGTTAACTGGAACACAATTTCTTTCTAAGACCTTAGTTAAAATTTATGATGGATTCGTAATCCATAACTTAAGCTATGTTATTTACCTTATTAACTGCTCATCTTTTCTCATGTCATCTTTTCTGTCCAGCCAAAAGGGAAGGTAACTATCAATATCATCCGTTCCTATGAATAAAGAGTTCTTCCGTGGATCATTATATAAATGCATTCATTTTCTGATTACTGATCAACAAATTGAAATCGTAGTTAGAAGAGAATCCTTGAGTGTATATTAATGACAGCTAACGATAGCTGTTACTGTTTAAATGTTACTATGGGAACGATGTTACTGATCTGGGAAGTATTAATATGATTTGTATTCCTCAGTACCTAAGTCCTGTGATAAACGATAATTGTGTGATTATCGTCAGATATCAGCCATATTTGGCTGATTGTTTGTTTGATTAAAAAAATTTTGTCATCTATTTCAACACAAAACATTGACATACCAAACAAACTGAATAGATCAAAGAGAAAAAAACAAATTAACAGCTAAACGAATTAACATTTTTTCAAAATTGTTTTCTCTTTTGCGGCGTTCTTTCCGGATTCATAAGCGGGTGAGTACGACATCTTCCGTTTGTTTGTTAAGAATATGATGTGTGTAGCCAAGTAATCCAAGGTTATATCGAGCCACTTGTTTACTTACAGAATATGAATCTTTCTTTTCATGTTCACCTAATATTCTGATCCTAACTGGTGTAACAGATTGTAAGTAGCCAGCCATGCTTGATTGAACTACCCTTTATTATAGTTCACCACTAAAGTTTGTCAGATTCTTATTGGTTTAAATTGATCACGCGACGAGATAGTGTTCATCCGGGGAGTGACACTATCAGCCCATCCTGCCCGTCCGCGGAAAATACCCGGATAGATAGTGTCCGTCCACGGAAAATACCCACATGGATAGTGCTCGTCCGCGGAAAATTCCCGGATGGATAGTATTCCGCCGTGAAAAGTTTGAATGGTTTGACGGCCGCGAAGTTAGGCAGGTCGGAAAAACAGTGACTTTTCAATTCTGACAGGTATAATGTATTATTTAGCCAATATACGACTGCGAATTATTGACATTTGTGACAGGCTGTACGTATGAATAAATATTTGACTGATCTGAATTTACTGGGTTTTGACTGTTTTTCAACTTGCGCGCGGAAGAAAATTTAGTGGTGAGAAAATAAAGACAAAAGAATGTTTATGTCTCAGAACTATCGGTTCGATAGTTGCCCCTTGGAAATTTGACGTTCTTAAAACTAGCATATTTGTTTTAAGAAGATCAAATTTCCGCGGGGTAACTATCAGCCGATAGTTCTTCGACAGAAATACTATTGTTTAATTAGTAGACAGGATAAAGTTAGTTGAACTAAAGAAAGATTCCCAATAGAAGTATACAGTCGGGATACAGTGTTTATCTGTTGATCAGTAGATGAGTGTACAAAGATGCAGCGTAGAAACAAACGTCATAAGTGTTACAACAATTCAAAAATTAGACGAGAGGTACTTACATTGAAGTGTAATTGTAATTCTCTGAAGATATGCGGAGCATTATGGGATAATTATGCGTACTTCTTACGTAACTTTAAGGTCAGCGGTCACACTTCAAAGGTATTAAAATGTAAATCAATGGATACGTATATAACCCCAGGGTAGAATCGGGCAATCAATTCTTCCTGGAGTGGTAAAACAAACTTGGCGCAGGTCCGACTCCACGGGTGGGGAGCAACCACTAGTTGTTCACTGAACAGGGAGGGTAGCATTATCCCATAATGCTCCGCATATCTTTAGAGAATAACAATTACACTTCAAGGTAAGTATCTCTCGTCTAATTTGTAAATTTTCTTTCGATATGCTCCACATTATGGGATAATTATGCGAATTCAAAGAACTTGTGCCACGGAAAACAAGGCTTGACTTTATTACCTTATGGCCTCACAAACCTCGGGTCATACAGTCAATTAACTCGGCTAACCTAAGAGGGTATGTGAATTAATCAACAATATTATAATCTCTTAAATAATATTTACGAAAGGTGTGCTCGTTCGACCAGTCAGCCATACGGAGAATGTCGATGACTTGAACACCTTGGATATATTTATGGGTAACGGAGGCACCTCGAATGCTATGAGGTTTGAATACGGAAGTATTGATAACCGCAGCGGATAACACGGAATTTATCCACCTTGCCACTGAAGCAGTGGACACAGCCTTATGTGGCTTAATGAATGAAATAAATAGTCGAGTTTCCTCGGAACTCGCAGACTTCCTAAGGCTCTCTGTACGAGACATGTACTCTGTTAGTGTAGCAACGGGGCATAAAGAACTAGTCTTCTGGTAAAGAGACAAACTCCACTTTCCGAGTGTATTTCCAAGGCCTAGACGTTTTTAAACGCTCAGCTATAGAAAAACTTACGGAATTACCTGACTTGTTCAAAAACTTAATATCTAAAGCACACAAAGTCTGTTCTCTTAGGGCAGATTACAATGCACAAAGCATTACAGTTTTAAGAGTCAATGACCTAAGACTTAGCTGATCCAAAGGGAGCAGAGCCTTTAGGTAGCTGGTTACCTTAGTAACATTCCAAGTAGAAGAATAGCGAGGACTCGGAGTACGAAGATTTTACACTCCCTTTAGTAGTCTGGTAACAAGAGGATGTGAGCCAACAGCAACACCATTCATACTACACAAGGTAGAAGATAAAGCTGATCGATACATATTAATGGTACTATAACTTTTCTCATCAGCAAAGCAATGAACAAGAAAATTTGCAGCATCATTTAGAGATGCCTGAATAATATCAATTTGCCTATCTTAACACCAGCCACACCATCTATTCCAAACTTTATTGTATTGCTTGTCAGTCCCTGTAGACCAAGATGCATTGATGATTCTGATTGCTTCATTAGAAAGTCCCTTTACAGAGAGGGATTGCTGGATAATGTCCATCCTGCCAAGTGAAGAGTGTTCAAGATCGGATGGACTTGGTTGCTATAAGGAAGAGTCAAGAGATGGTCAATGCAGGGAATTAGGACTGGACGCGCTATGGCAAGTTGAAAAAGCATGGGATACCATGGCTGAGTTGACCATGTCGGGGCTATAAGAAGCACCAGCGCAACATCATTTCGAATCTTTGCCAATACCCGAGTTAGCAGGCTTGGACAGAAGACATGTTGTTTGGCACGTTTATCGATTGTCCTATGATTGCCAGAACATTCTTGACTAGTCCTTTGGGAAAGTTCTAGTGGTTTCGACATCAGTACGAGATGTCTATTTGTAGAAACTCGAGTTGTTTACCGTAAATTCTGGAAAATTCTAAGATGTAATGTTACTAAAAGTAGTCGTGTTGTAAATCTGTAGAATCTTCTAGAGAGATTGTAAGGAACTATATAAGTAGGTGCAGTAGGTTGTTGCGTTTAGACGAAAAAGAAGAAAAAGAAGAGAAAAAGATAAAGGAAATAAAGGAGTTAGCGAAAACAATTCATTTCAAGGTTTATCACGAAACCAGATTGGTAGCAGAGCGAGGTTCCAAGAAGACTAGCAAAAACTCAAGTCGCATCGATGGCTAAAAAAAAAAGGAGCAAGTGAAAGGGAGCATTCTACAGCGAGAACGAAGATGGAAACGAGAGCCCTCAAGTCGGAGGAAGGTCTAACGAAGAAAATAACGCTGTAGACAAGCAAAAGCAATCGAGGTCAAGGAGCAAAGCGGCTTTCACGAGAGCAAGACATGGACTTCTACAGTTACTTGAAGAAGACTTACCCTGTCGCACTCAAATAAGGGAGGCACGAGAAAAGCTGGACAAGCAACTAGACAAAGTAATGGGGGATTTAGAGGCCTTATCCACATCGTACGAGAAAAGACAGGATACACCGCAAATGTAAGTAAGTTAAGTAAAGAAATAGAGAGAATCCCAGAAGAGTTCACGGACGCTCAGAATAGGACACAAGACTACCTGGACTCCAGAAAAGACGAATTATCAAGTATCGCGTTGGATACTTCTCA
This sequence comes from Stylophora pistillata, assembly GCF_964205215.1. Lineage (NCBI taxonomy): Eukaryota > Metazoa > Cnidaria > Anthozoa > Scleractinia > Pocilloporidae > Stylophora > Stylophora pistillata. The sequence goes on from NC_142523.1 coordinate 32,917,441, forward strand.
AAAGGTTAGACAAGCTCAAGAGGAAATGGTGAAAGTAAAGAAGAAAGCGAAGCAAATGGAAGGAAGCATATTGAAAGAAGAAGAAGCTATGCAGTCAGAAAAGAGAGAAGTAGAAGAAGAATACGCTAATAAATTGAGAGAAGTTGAGGCTCGATCACTGCAAAAAAGAGACCAACTCGTAAACGTTAAAGAAGAAGTTAAAAGAATACAAGTCAAGATGGAAAAAGAGATCGACAAGGAGCTTGGGCTAGAAGAGGACTATGTCGGCGGGGTGGAATACAGTGATTTTGAGGAAGGCGAACAAGAGCCAAGGGTGAAGAAAGAGAACCAAGGCGGGTTAAAGATCAAAGGTCAAGAAAAGGCGGAGACCGCGAAGGGAAAAGTGTCGCCAGCGATGGAAATTGGTCAAGACCTTTGGAAACAGCTAAAAAGAGTATCGATCCCTGTGTTCAACGGAGACAAAACCAACTACGAGAATTGGAAAGCAGCCTTTGAGGCATGCATTGACAAGGCACCAGCTACTCCAGAATATAAACTACTCCAGCTTAGGCAATATTTGTCAAGAGAAGCGCTCAAGGCAATAGAAAACCTGGGTCATTCAGCGTCCGCTTACGAAGCAGCAAAGAGCAGGCTGGAGAGGAAATACGGCGGGAGAAGGAGGCAGACTGCGCTGCATCTTGAAGAACTTGATAACTTTAAACCAGTAAGGCCGGGACACCCAAAAGATATCGAGAGATTTTCAGACATTCTGGATGTCGCAGTCGTCAACCCGAAGGAAGCAAGGCGATACGAGGAATTGGGTAACCGGTCACTATACGCTAAGCTGTGGAAGGAAATGATGGAGCAGATGTTGGCACAGTACCATAGATGGGTGTATGAAAGAAAGAAAACAGAGTGCATAGAAACTTTACGAGAGTGGGTGATACAAGAGGCGGAGTTCCAGACCATAGCAGCCGAAACACTACGTGGAATATCAAGAAGCTCATCTGGTACGCAGCGGAAAGATAAGACAAACTTTGGCCAGCCAAGATTCCAAAGCAGCCCTAAGGGTCAACAGAGAGACAGAAATCGAGCATGCAAAGTCTGCGGAGAAGGGCATCCAATCTGGCTATGTAATCAATTCAAGGAGATGGCCGTACCTGAAAGATGGGAAACGGCGAAGGAACACAGTTTATGTTACAGATGTTTAGGAGCCAACCACGTCGGTCAGTCATGTACAAGGTCAAGAATCTGTGGCCCGAATGGATGTATAGATACACATAACAGACTGTTGCATGAGGCTAAAAGGAGAGAGTCGGATAAGGAGAAGAGTACCAGTGGTCAAACGGCCAATGACAGCCAAGAGGCAAAGCAAGGTGCACAAGGACCAACCACAGAGGGGAGGCAGCAGAGATCCGAGAGATCACACACGACCACGGTACATGCGAAAGAAAACGTCAAGGAGGAATACATTGCGTTGAGAATAGTACCTGTGATACTAAAGAATGGAGGGCGGAGGCTAGTCGTAAATGCAGTGATGGACGACGCCAGTACCAGGACGTACGTAAATAGCGATGTCGAAGCTGAGTTGGGACTACAGGGCGAGAGTCGTAAAGTGACGGTCAACGTTCTTAATGGCCAGGAAGATACTTTCGAGACGATTCCAGTCGAGTGTGGGAAAGATTGTAAGGAACTATATAACAAGGTGCAGTAGGTTGTTGCGTTTAGACGAAAAAGAGGAAAAAGAAGAAAAAGAAGAGAAAAAGATAAAGGAAATAAAGGAGTTAGCGAAAACAATTCATTCTAAGGTTTATCACGAAACCAAGGCTGAAAGGAGGAAATGCATAAAATCTCTGACTAGACCAGCTAATACTAGAAGCATCAACAGCTGATGCACCTGGCTCTGGATGCCAAGAGAGAAACTGATCTAATTTAGCATTCAGTCTAGAAGCGAATAAATCAATATCTGGCAAAAAGGTAGTGGCAACGAGACGGTTAAAAACGTCTTTATCAAGAGACCACTCTAAGTTTGAAACAGATTGCCTGGAAAAAGAGTCTGCCTCAGAATTTGATTTCCCAGGAATGTGTTGAGCGGAAAGAAAAATATTCCTTAAAATGCACCATTCCCATATAGAAACTGCAAGGTTATCAAGAGAGGAGACCTTATCCCTCCCATGTTACTGATATAGGAAACTGCAGTAGAATTATCCATCTTGAGTTTAGCATGAATATTAAATTTATCTGCCTCAAAACCCTGAATTGCATGAAAGGCAGCAAGTAATTGCAGGTAATTAATATGATGCTCAGATTCTAATAGCGACCATCTATCATTTGCTGACTGTCCACTGCAGACAGCACCCCAACCTGGAAGACTTGCATCACATTCGATATAAAAATCGGCTGAGCAGTCTCCAAACATGAAACCATTCAGTTGGGAAATATTTTCGATTACCCAGCGGAAATCTGACATTGCACGAGAACTAAGATGAATAATTTGATGAAAATCAGGATTCACAGACAATGCTTGGGATTTACAAAGCTCACTAGACCTGTAATGAAGCTTCAAAACATTCACAGCTGGGAAAGCTGACACTAACAGACCAATAACATGTGCAACCTCTCTGACAGAAGGATTAACACAGGTTAAGGGATTTTGGCAAGCGGATAAAATCTTGTCAACTCTCTCATCAGCCAATGAAAGTGTTACAGAAACCGTATCGACAAGAAATCCCAGATAAAGTATTCGGGTAATTGGAATAAGCAGGGATTTAATGACATTTATGACAAATTCCAAGCTTTGCAATGAATCTCCAGGGGAAGAGAGTTGAGATAATCATTCTTCTAGTGAACTGCCAATCAAAAGGATATCATCTAGAAATATGACTACCCTATATCCATTTTCCCGTAGATGAGAAATAACGAGTTTCAACAACTTAGTAAAAACTCAGGGAGCAAGACTATAGCCAAAAGGCAAACAAGTAAACTCATGTGTCTGATCTGACCACTTGAATCGCAAAAATTTGCGATGAGGTTTAAAAATGGGACTGCTGAAATAGACATCCTTAAGATCAAGTGAGACCAAATAATCCCCAGGGACAATGGTATGCAAAGCCGTATTTATGTTTTCCATTTTGAAATGAATTTTCTGAACAAAAACATTGAAAGGTTTCAAGTTAGTAACAGGGGGCATATCACCAGGATTCTTGGGAACTAAAAATATGTTTGAAACAAACTCATTTGGAGAGGAATTACTTTTTTCTCAAATTACCCCAAAAGGAGGGGGTTTTGGAATCTCTGCTTGCCTAGGTATAGTATCAAATTCCAAATGATAGCGGTTACGGTTTCTAGTACCCAGGGATCACTGGTGAGTTTACGCCAGTTTTCGACAAGATATTGCAGGTTGCCTGCATAAGCTTTAGGTACCTGATTCAGGCCTTGTCTGTTTGAACCTTGAAAGTCCTCACTCGAGTTGCTGTATTTTTTCCATTCCGATCCTGGTACTGTTGTCTCACGTAGCCTCTTGACCCTAAGAAAGGACCTCTCCTTCCACGCAGTCCAAACTGCTGGCTGTAAATTCTCTTATATTCGGCCATAAAGCGCCTAGTTGTACCAACCCTAGCCAGCGTCTTCCTTGAAATCTTATTCACCGCGCCAATATCCTTCATTTGCTTAGGCAATTCGTCACCGAACAGAAATGTAGTAGCTGGATTAGATTTATCACAAACAGACTGATATGCAGAAGAGATATGAGGTTTAAGAAACTCCCTTCTTTTCAGAGAAGTTAAAAATGACGCATGCCCAATTAGGGTGACAGCAAGAGCTGACATCGGTAAAATTTCCATGGGTTGAGTTGCTTTGTTGTCGGTCTTTGCTTTATCAACCGTGTCGAGCAACAACAACATTGGCTGCGCAGACTTAATTATATTTTCCTGAACCTCTGGCAAACCAAGATCTCTAGTCTTGGTTGAACGTGGCAAATCATGCCAGAGCTCTAAATTTACCTAAGGAACGCACAAAACCTTGCAGTTCTCTGGAGTTTTATACTTATCTTGCAATTCTTTCTTGTATCCAAAGGCTTCTTCGAGCAGAAATCATTCGGGTTAGCTGACTCCTGGTTGGTAATATGAACGCTCGTTTCGAGCGCTATTGAATTCAACGCAGAGTCTTTATTCACGGCCGCTTTCTGTTCCGCCGTCTTTATATATCACTCGATACGGCTCTAAAAGACAGAAGAGAGAATGAGTAAACAAGCAAGAAGCAGAGCACGTCGTAAGGAAAGGTCGAACTTAAAATCCAACCGACTCACTGACCTGTTGTTGCACGAAAGGAAGAATTGATTGCCCAATTCTCCCTTAGGATTATGTACGTGCCCATTGAATGGCTTTGAAGTGTGACCGCCTACCTTAAAGTTACGTAGGAAGTACGCATAATTATCCCATAATGTGGAGCATATCGAGAAAGAATTGAATTTTAGCGTTCGGCCTTCTTCTGGTGGAGCATCATCAGCAAAAGTTAAGAATTAAGAATTGAATGCATTACATTACAATCCTAAGAGTAAACAACGTCATTAGCCCTGGCATCATGTTACGATAGATACTTGAGGGATGTTGAACGAACAATAATGAGGCTCATAAATTGGTAGCTCTAACGTATATGATTTATAAGTTTCAAACCATCAATAAATATTAACGTGGACATTTTAGTTCGAAGTCACTTTTTTATTTTAGTATCCTTTGTGATGAGCTGCAGATTTATGCAGCAAAGGAGGTAAAAGAGCATAGCAAAAGGGATAACATGCGTAAAACAAATTAACAATTTGACGCTTGACTCTTTTTGTACAACATTTTATTGAAGGTTGTATGGCGTGGTCATCTTGGAGTGGCGTCTGCAATGATAATTGCACTAGCGTCTTGCAGAGTCGGGAAAGAGTCGGTATGTGAAAAGAGGAAAGTTTTAGAATTTGTTACTCGAAAGTGCAATCACGGGTTTTTACCTTCGTTTTGCAACTTCAAAGACTGTACATGTATTTATAAGCTTTTATATTATTCAAATGGTGAATTCTCATGTATAGATTGAAATACAGACTGCATTAAAAGTCACTGGCATTACACAGTGTGCAATAGATTGACAACCAAGCATGAACTATTACTGACTATGGTTTAGCAAAATATAAAATACCTTGCAGAATTCAACTGCTCAAGGACTCAGGAATCGCGGACTATTGGTCGTAAGTGGTTTTATTTGTAAGGGGGAAGTATAAGATTCCTCGTGCGCGGATGAAAATGTTGCACAGATATCCCTTAACTGGTCTTTTATCAACTTTCAAATTCTTTGTAAAAGATACTTTGATTTTATTAGGTGAGTGGATAGAGTGAATTAGCCACCACAAAGATAAATAATAACAAAATAATAATTTAGGAATGGACATTTTATTGGGTGGCTCTTTCTTGTCCACTGTTTCCAGATCGAGTTGGTATTTGGAATGTTGGTTTTTGAGGAGGGAGGAGAACTGAAGGACCCGGAGAAAAACCCTCGGAGCAAGGACGAGAACCAACAACGAACTCAGCTCACATGTGACGCTTGGTCCGGGAATCGAGCCCGGGCCACAGTTGTGGGAGGCGAATGCTCTCACCACTGCGCCATCCCTGCTTCCCTAAAGCTGACGTTTCGAGCATTAACTCTGACGAAGGGATAACACTCGAAACCTCAACTTAGAAAATCTTTTGGCTCTGGCCAATTTACATTATCAACTCAGTTTATGAAACACTCCCACTGATGCAGCACCACAATTTCTTCAGAAACTTTACCTCACCCCATCCCTCCCGTTTATCGTTGCAAAACGACATAGCGCACGCTTATTAATTTTTGTCGCACAAAGCGAATGCAACTTTTTTTTATTTTGGCGAGTGAGTGCTTAGTATTTTCTCAGTTGAAATCATAGCTGCCATCTTTGACTTTTACGGCAGCGGACAACTGGAGAGAAAGAGAAATCTAAACAAAGGGGATGAGCGACAGTTAAATGGAAGGAGAGAGGAGGGAATGGAATCGATGCTGCATATAATCATTAGTTTCCTTTACAAAAAAACTTCCTTCTGAAATTAATTCTTTTGCCAGAGGTTCTCAAAACCCAGAGTTAAATTGGAAAAAATATGGGAAGCAGCTTTTCAGATCGTGGTTGCAAATAGATCCTAATATACTTTTATTCTTTCATGTTAAGTTTATTTTCTCATTTTTAAATTATTCTTGTTTATTCCGTGGCCTTTGGTTATCTTTCTACTTTGAGGCTGTCCCCGGATCACTGCGCCTCCAATAGACCAATCTATTACCGAAGGATACCCTGTAAACTTAAGTTGCGTAGCCACAGGTTTTCCAACACCAACATTTGTCTGGACTTTTAACAATGCTGACCTGCCATCTGGTATCTATCAAACTGATGAAGAAGGAGATTCACTCCTGGAATCGCCATATGTTACAAAAGAGATGAATGGAACTTACAAGTGTACAGCAAAAAACAAAGAAAATACAACAAGTTCCTCTGCAACACTGCTTGTTCATGGTAGGTTTTATCAAAAAATTATGTTGTTAAATTATCATCAGGATGGATGTGGAGGTAAAGATGTTGGAGATGAAGGTGGAGATGAAGATGACGGTGAAGGTGAGAAAGCAGGGAAATGGGAGCTCACGGGCTATGAGGATGGAAAATTATCACAGATACTCCTTCCCACCCGTTTATCAACTATTACCTCCTAAGAAACAGAGATTTTTGCGAAACAGAGGAAATGATTTTATTTTACCTGCTGTTAAAACAGAACGCATTAAGAAATCCTTTATTAATAGGTGTCTTTTTAATTTTATCTAATTGTACTTGATCTTAAATTAATTGTTTGCAATGTCACACGTAGGCTGTGACTACATGAATGAATGAATGAATAAAGACTCATTATTATTATTATTATTATTATTATTAGATAGACTGCTTCCATACTACACACAATTTCCATTATGAACTGATGTGTACAGACAAAGAGACCCTGAAGTTTCATTATTATCGAGGCTAGAATTTTCTTAAGCCTGAGCAATGCAAAGATAAATAATGCGAATGTCTTACGATGTCCTACTTGATGTTTTTACATTATGTAGGATGAAACTAAATCTCGAAGGAATTTTTTAAGTATAACAATATTCTCTAGAGTATTCTTAATGGCTCTAAAAGTTCTCAATGTTGTTGGATATTTTTGGTAGCGCTTTGTGTTTGTTTATAGCGTCGCCATCTCGCACGGAATGCCAATCTTCAAGAATTAGTCCTTGTAGCCACGCCGATGATCTGTCAATAATTTCAAGATTCTCCAGATCTCTCTGGAGACTGTGAAGCATATGGTGTTTGGCCAACAACGAGTTTCCATCCAATGTTGCTGTGGTCTTTGTGTTTTCTTTAACGCGTGCTTTTTTAGCACGCGCGATAACTGACCAGCGTAACACAATCACAATCTGTACATTTGATCTTTTACACGCTTTTACCGGAAGCTTCTTCCACAATATTGTCTTTTGACTTTTTAACCATGCTCGAGATGGAGCGGATAGGCTTATGGGCAACCTCGATGTTGAGAAGTCGAAGAACTTTAATTTTGCGACTTTCTCGAAAAATAATTTGGCATAGAGCAGGATAACCAAGCCACACTGGTCAGTATCATTCATTTCTTTCATCACTCATTTCTTGGTTATCCCGCCCTATGTATAATTCTTGCTGAAGTTTCATTACTATCGAAGTTAGAATTCTCCTAAGTCTGAGGAAGCTCAAAATTCAAGTCCAGACTCGAAAGGATTCCGCTATTTGAGTGAAATGTGTATATCTGGAAAGATTTATAAAGCAAAGGAAAAACTTCGAGTAGTGGCGCTATCGTCTGTTGATGAATACGAAATACTTCAAAATGTGCCTTGTACATCTTAGCGGGAACATTTTAACGAAGATATTTCTGTGACAGAGAGATCCATGAAGTTCAGAGTAGAGGAGAAGGATTTGAAAACGAAAGCGAAATTCAAAAGTCATTTTTGTACGTGATACAAAACTTAACAATCTTGACAATGAGCAAGGTCGTGGAAACACAAAAGAATGCTTTCATTCCTGAAAGAAATATGCGGTGATATGGCGATCAAATGTTCGAAATAATTCCTTTGGATATTTACCTCTCTCGCATCTATCCACAGAGTTGATTTGCAGAACTTTTTAACTGATAATGATGCTAAGTCGATTGAAATATCCAAAAAAAATTATATTAAGGCCACATCTGGATCGGGTCGTTTCCATATTATTGTTTATTTGTTTTTTTTTTGTTAGTTTGTTTTGTTTTGATACTTCATCTGTAATTCTCATGTGACATTAGGATTTTCATCGATTTTCTCTTTCCCAATGTAGGAAAAGCCTCTGCTCAAGTTGTTCCAAAGACACATCTAACACTCACAATGGGAGAAGTCCTCACATTGACCTGCAAAGTCAACGAGAAAACCGTAAAAATATTATGGAAAAAAGATGGAGAATCATTAAAAGAACGAGCAGCTATAGATACCCGATTAGATGATAGAAAGAGTACACTTATTATTACTAAGGTTGTGGAAGAGGACAGTGGTGAATATTCTTGTGAAGCAAGTAACAAGCTAGGAACTGCGGCTCGCTCTTCTGTGACATTGGACGTAGAAGGTAAACCAGTGTGACTGCAAGGCCATTGCTGTAAACTAAAACCTTTTTATGTTTCTAAACTTTTTCATTGTTGTTGTTGTTGGTTTCTTTTTCATCTTCTTGAAACTAAAATCATCAAATCAAAACGAAGTTAGAAACAATAGCAGCATCTCATACGTGGAAATGACTATATCATTTGTTATGATGATATTTTTTGTATTTCGGGTACTTTTCCAATTTACATTTACACGGAGTTTTTAACCACTTTAAAAGCAGTCTCACCAAAAAAATAGATAAATAATTAAATAAAATACCTTCAAAAAGAATCGGCATGTTTTTTGGACATGAGAGTTACCTCTTCTAGGGGTAACTCTGATGTCCAAAAAAAAATGAATATGTCTTTCGGTGCATGTCATAGTCTTTGGAGGTGTATCATTTTTGTCCTCACAGAACTACCCACTGTCAAAATATTTCCAAAAGAGCTACCTTCCATATTGGAAGGAGGGAAACTAAAATTGACTTGCCTATTCCAAAAAGAAAAGAATGTGAACTGGAAAAAAAGATGGTGCCACAAACATTTAAAACGCAATAGCCAAAATCGAAAAAGGGAAATTAAGAGCAATATCACCATATCAGATACTGAGCCTGGTGATAGCGGTAAATATTCATGTGAGGCGTTCAACCAAGCTGGCAGTAGATCTGCTGATGCAATGGTAAACGTAATGACACGAAGGAAACTCGCTGGTCAGAGTTTAAGTCACAATGTATTTTGAAGTCCTTTCCTATTGTACTGTATTGGATGTTTGTTACCACCAGCCCATCTCTCTCTCCTTCCATCAATGGACAAGATATTATGCTTCTTCCTTCTTTTCTTGTTATCATCTATCTGCCTCATTCTGCCAAGACAAATAGATAAATAATTGTACCCCTTTAACTTTATACCCCGAGAATTAACGATACTGGTTGCCTTTGTTAATAAACTAAATTGCTTCCTACATGGAATGCGCCAACCCCAGGAGCTCCTTCCAGCAGTTCACTGGAGTGGTACTATATTGGCGGACCTGTGGCTGCTGTTATTTTCCTGCTGACCCTCGGTGCATACATCAAAAACCGCCGTGCGACAGGTAAAAGGAACTTTAAAGAGGTGCCATAGGTTACCCGATGAAAACAAGATGTTTTGATTCGGCAATTGTGAATTTTTACATGTCAATCTTTAGGTTTCTAAATGAGTTTTTAAATCAGGTCACATTCTGCATTTCCATAACTGATTCGAAGGTCACTTTTCACTCCCCGCAAGTCCATAAATTAGCTAATAAAATGACCTGAGGGTCGTAAACTATATCCAGCTAGTTACCATGGCAAGCCACCTTATTCCTTTTTAGTTTTAGTCATAGTCTAAGATAAGTTAAATTTGATTTTTTAAACGAGTCGTAGGCTTTGACTGAGTTAATGACAAAGCCATTTCTTCCATCTTTTTCTACATATCCTTGGAAAAAGCTTTGGAAGAGGTGCCCAGCAGGTTGAAGTTAGTATATTGTCTTTGTCTAATGGTTACTTTGAGATGTTGTTATACTTGAGATTTTCAACTTTTGAAGAGGTCTGTGAAGAGAACTGTTCACCGCCACTGCCGAGAAAATTGTGTCGTATTTTAGCTTGGTCCTTCTTGTAGATACATTTTAAATATTACTTTTTAGTCGATTGTAGACCGATCCCTATATTTAGATAACACTTCGGCTGGCGTTGGTTAGTCATTTACTAACCATTAGACAGGCACGTAAGAGGCACGGTATTCAAATGACGTACAATGCAAAGCACTAAGTCGGCACAAGGTATCTTCAGATTCCACACACTGTGTTCATTCAGTGTTTTTTAAAAAATCCAATCTCTGGCACTGGGATGATGTGGCACAGTCTCACTCAGTAAACTAGTTTCCAAATTTCACCTATTTCAACAATTTTCCATAGGCAAACGAGAATTTTACGACGGGCTTAATATAAATTATTTCATAGACACTAGCATGGATGCCTTTTTATATACAAAAGAGCTAGACTTAGAGACATGAGGAGAGGTAGGTCACAGGTATAGTTAAATTAAAGTCGTAATTCCATCTGCAATTATTCAGTGAAGAGCACGATGAAGTTGAAATGGGTCAGGTAAACGTAAACACGGATGAATGGGAGATTGCAGTTGACCGTCTGAACTTTCGCGAGCCTATTGGCAGAGGGGCATTTGGCTCAGTGTGGCGAGCGCTACTGGGTCGGTCCCGTGGCAGACGAGGAAATCGTACCGTCGCTGCCAAGTGTTACCTGCGTAAGTAAATTTTTAATATCTCTCGTAATTGAAAGCATTGATTGAAGTATCCTCAACAATCAGAATGCGCGTTGTGCTCTACTTATGTTATGAAAGCATGTAAAAGTGGAAACTTCTACTGAAAATGATTGTCCCACTTTTATTTCATCCCACCTTCAAACACGCTCTCTCTTCTTGCGGCGGTTGTCGTTGGTCAATATTTGAAGGCAAATTCCCCCTGACGTCGAATATTTTGCAATGTTGCCCTCTGAGAGGCTTTTGACGGAAAATATCTAGTTATGCAACCTCAAAGAGGCCAAGAGGGCGTGCAGTTTTGGATATACAAAATTCGAACCATATGTCCATACATGATGTACATGACCAGACTTAACCAACTGATTTAAAACTGAATCACCTCATTACGTAAATTAAATTGCGGACCGGTTATAAGTCGTAAAAACGAAAGAAAACTGATCAATAAAAACAAAACCATAAAAAAAACAAAACAAAACAAAAACAAACAAAAAAAAACAAAATACCCATTAAAATTTAATTTTGGAAGAAGTAACTTTATATAATACAATAAAATTGAACAAAGGATTAAATAACATTTAATTGGTAGAGACGATGAGTCTAGTTGAAGAAATATCATACCAATGAAATATCATAGAAATGAAGAGAAACGCTAACTAATTTTTTTTTCTTAGCAAACATAAATGAGTTTTTGAGTTTTGATTTAGATGTGTAGACCTTATGCACTGTAACATGTGCTAATTATTTAACATCAAATATTCAACACTTTTAGATGAGCACTTTAACCATAAAATAATTGTTTCTATGAATACATCATTCCATTGTTTGTTTTTGTGGTTTCCTAGCAATCTCTGGAGAGGAAGGAAGGAAAGCCCTGCTGAGAGAGATCGAGTTATTGAAACTCTTTGGAAGAATGGGCCATGAGAATGTTGTTAAGTTCATTGGCTGTGTTACAGTTGGAGGTAATCAGCTAATGTTATGATTGGAATCCGCTAAGTCACAGTAAGGGTAAAAACATCACTGAGGTGAACTGCCGGTAGAAAAAATTCTGTTACTACCATGGTGAGCTAATTCAAGAAATATTTACATTTTCGTGTGGTTTATTCAGTCTTTTTTCTAGCTTTGTAACGTTTACGTAGTAATGGTGATAGAAGGTTCGATTTAGGACGACATGTCTTTTCCTATTTATCTTCGTTCTCTTTTTGTGTGTCTTTCAGTTCGTCTGTCTGTCCGTAGTTCTCTATGTGCCGTATGTGTAGGTTTGCCTTCGCACTTCTTTCCGCGTATTTCCTTCTTTCTATTTTCTTTGTCTCTACTTTGATTTATAACAGGTAGAAAGTACCATATGATTAAAATAAGCATGTACAATTTAGAACAATTTAGAATTTGGAACGTCTTCTCTGTTTCCTTTATATTGATTTTCCAACGCTTTCCTTTTTAACTTATTTAGCTCAGCCAATACTTATCATGGAGTACCTGTGGAGAGGTGACTTGCTGGGTTACCTCAGAAAATCCAGGGGGGTATTCGACCACTATCATCGTGGGGTCGGAAGGGTCGACCACTTGACAACATATGACATGGTGCTGTTCGCTAAACAGATCGCAAATGGTATGATATTTCTCGCGTCTAGAGGGGTAAGTGCTCAAACTCCTCTTGATTTGCATTACGCAAATCGATCACCACACGACTAAAATGATCAGGCACATTGGAATCACTAAGTCACACGAAAACAGTCGGAAACATACCTCTTTATTCCTTTTTCCTCTCTGATGGGAAAAATGCTTTTTCTTTATTTATTTCGTTACCGGTCCATCGGATCCTTTTTTCAATTTCAGATAATTCATCGCGATCTTGCAGCTCGCAACATCCTTCTCGATGAGCATCGTGTATGCAAGTTGACTGATTTTGGGCTCTCTTATCAGGATTTCAAATATGGCACAGGAAATGCCAAGAAGGTAATTTTCAGAATTTCTTAATCACTTTTTTAGGCGATTTTTATTTGAGTGTCATCAAATAAATCATATACCATATTGTGAGGTTAGCTTCCTTAACGTATAATCCTGAGGTATGGACGAGAAATTTGTTTTGGGACTGTTGGTATAAAAGATTCAAATGCGAAAAAACTAAAACGAAAAATGAGCGTCTGCCAGTTAATGACGTCAACTAGGCCTCTATTTTGAAACTCAAACCGAAACGTGAACTATCCTCACGAACCTTACTTTCTTTTATACCGTTTTACCGCCAAATCTGTGTCCCTTATCAGAATCCCATTCTGATCCTTTCGAACCTTTCACACAAACAAAAAAAAAAATGTACACTGTACCAAAGGAGTAAACGCAGGGAATAAGAAAATCGTATTTGACAAATAATAATAATAATAATAATAATAATAATAATAATAATCATCATCATAATAGTAATAATAATAATAGTAATAGTAATAATAATAATTACTACAACAAATAATGATAATAAACATAATAATAATAAACATAATAATAATCATAACACTGTGTGGGGGACTTTACCAGACTGCTAAGCAGCTTACAATCAAATAAAGGCGAACCTGACAGATGCCCCCTCCCCCTAATTCCCACTAAACAGGCCAGACCACATCACAGTAATCTCGTGATTGGGATCTTTAACGTCCTCCGCCTAATCAAATTAACTAATGAACAGATGCAGGAGGCGGGACCTACAGTTTATTCGTCATTATCCGAGAAGACTAGAATGTCTATCCATTTGTTGATGTTATAGAAAGGTAGCACATTCTCTTTAGTTATTTTTAAGACCCTGAGTGTTGGTCCGGCCGGGGCTTGACCCCTCGACCTACCGCACAACAGTCCGGCACTCAACCAATTGAGCTAACCGGGAGGCGGTTCTTTCAAATGCAGGTTCTCACAAATGTTCTTTTAAGTCAAGAATACCAATTCAAACATGTAGAAGGTTAGAGTAACACAGGAGATGTAAAGAAAAAGTAGCACGTGATTTGTATCTAAAGAATGTGTAGAAACGCTTGTGTTGCTCTTAAATTTATCGCGACTCCTTGCATCTTTGGTGAAAAAAGGTATAAATCTTTATGGAATATACTTCAGATATTGCTTTGCAGAGTCTTTAAATGACATATGCTAATACTATTCTAAATACGCACCCAGGGATGTATCCCAATCAAATGGAGTGCACCCGAGATTCTTTACGGCCATGTGGAACGGCTGTCAACCAAAAGTGATGTGTACGTACTGCACTCGTCATTATATGCATTATCAACCTGTTTACGATACTTGCTTGACGAATTCAAAGGTTTAGAATAATTAGTGCTTTATTGATCAGGGTCCAGTTGTTTAAAGGCCGATTAGCACTAGCCCAGGGTTAAATTCTAATCCAGGTTTCTAAATTTCTCTGATCAAAAGGCGTTTTGGGCTAAGTTTCGTAAATCTATCTAGGACATTCAATCATCAAATTGTAGACAAATGGAATTAAACTAAAATTTCTCTCAGAGCTTTCAGATCTGATATCAAATCTCACACTAACCCTGGGTTATCTTAACCCAGCTTTGAACAACCCGGCCCAGAGTATCATTAGGACACGTCGAGCCGGGAAATCTGAGGGTAGAACTGGAATATAAGATTTGGATTAGTATTAAGTTTAACAGGCAATAGTTCAGTGTCCCTGTCTGAGGAGGTGTTCCAGGGGCTAAAAGTGGTGGCCAACCGATTTGACTGAAACCTGGCACAAAAAGTGAGTGAGATAAGATATTTCAAAAGCCACTTTGTTTCGCTTCTCTAACGATTTAGGTTCTCGGGGGAGGGGCCCATTTTTGGCCTATGGAGCACCCAAAAATTCATCCTTCTAGGTGCTGTAAAACTCCACTGGTAAATTGTGCCGCCAAATGAAATTGACAATGGACTCTAGATCTACTAAAGTGGAGATTGTATTTCATAAATGTAACTTTTTTCTGAAGCAATTAGACTAAAGTTAGGTCAAATTTGAGGTGAAAATCACGACCAGATTTGCTGTTTTTCAAAAAACAATAACATTTACCTCCCTTCTTGCATAACTTTCATACCACATCCAGTATGTACTTAAGTGAGCCAATTTATCAAACACAGTTGAGAAAGATTTTACTTATCGAGGTTTGTTAGGTCTTTGGCAGAAACTCTCCATGCCCCTCAGAGGCCAAGAAAAATGGAGTTTTTTAACATAATTCATGCTATAAACAGACCAAATTCTCGACAGAAAGCCTTGATTTTGTATTTGGTGAGTGGAAATGAAACATTAAAGCTGAACAGGCGTCTTTCTTTAGAGATACCTCGACTCATAGCTTACAAATGCTCTAAGAAGACCTATAAATAGCAGCACAGGCACCTAGTGGTTTGGAAAAATAAAGGTACTTTTTTCCTATGAAAATCTTGTACCCATCGTAGAGCAAAAATTATGATGTTCTGAGGTTGATATGACAATATTTTTTAAAGATGCTTGAATTTTTTCTGACCTATGTTTGTTAGGCCATATTTCCGTACATATTATATTCCAAGCATCCAAAGGCTCTTTATTTTGTCAGGCCATTTTTTCATTGAAAATAAAGTGACCAGAAAAGTTAAAAGATGATCTACGTCTGACGTTTGAATAGACTTAATAGCTCCCGCAAATACCATGCATACATAAGCTTGCGTGCCGCAGTGAGTACTGTCCAGGTGACTTGTCATCCACCAGAGATCTTGGGTACTTTAGAACTGAATAAATGGAACCATCCAAAAAGAGAGAATCCACAGTCAGAAGAGCTGGATGACAAAAAATTATTTATGTTTATATGAAATATTCCAGAGGAGACATGAGATGATGCCAATAGGACCCGCCATTTTGAACGTGAGAGTATTAGGACTGGACCGAGTGTCTATTCATCCCCCTATTCAAGCGTAAATGTTGTTTGTGTCCTTCTCAAATATTAAAAGTGTATCGATAAGAAGTTTTAGGATAATTTTACGATGGCGCTTTGCTCCTTTGGAGGGGTAAATGATCAGTGCGGTGCCGCGTCATAGGCTCTGCACGAAACAGGAATGACTCCTTTGCTGTCTTGCGATGATGACCTAACTGCTTGGTTAAAACACAAGTACAAGGTTGTCAGGTGGGTTTAGGGCGAGTAGAAGACCGGGCGTTACCAAATCTACAAGTACAGGTAATTCAAAGTATCACAAAGGACTCATACACGCGCACAAATGTAGCAAATGGCTTTTTAAGCACCACTCTCGCTAAGAGCGGTCCTCAGAACTTCCCTTCCAAAAAAAATTCTCCTAGATTTATTTCTTATGAAAAGAGCTTAGGACACATGTTTCAAAAATAGTTTGGTTGTTTATTAATTCGCTTTTGTATGAAGATTTCAACTTTCGCGAACTCTCTGCCAAGAGAAGATTAGCAAAGATGTTGCAAAAGCAAAAACTCCGACAACTACAGTCATTGTGCACGTGTTTTGAAGTTAAAATTATAAATAGTGCTAATCGTAGAGCGTTGTATTATGAACCTCTTCTACAGTTGACAAATTCCTGTGATTGTCACAAGTGATAGTCAACAAACCCGCGTTACAAAGAACTCAGTGAAGGTTGCGTGACTCCTCGACTTAGTCCAATCCTCTCACCCTCAAGTCCAATATGGTGGGCCTGTCGATATAATAACAATCGCATCTCAAGGTGTTGCATGGCATGTTTCAAAGAAACTGCAACACAAAATATTTGTTATCCAGCTCTCCTAACTGTGGGTTTCTTATTTACTGCCGGATGATTTGACGTAGCAGGGAAATCGAATGGATCACAGGTCACCTGGACGCCATTCACTACACTTTGTATGTATCATCCTGCTCTTTCACTGATGCCATCATTCGTATTTATAAGGGCTAGCAAAGCTATGAAAAGTTTAACCATCGATCTTCTGTTAATGGTCGTTTTCGTTAATCTCACTTCATATTGCATGAAGAAATTGGCCTGACAAAATATGGAGACTGCGTGTTTGTGAGTATAGTATATACGGAAATATGACCTGAAAAATATAAATCAAAGAAAACTCAAGCATTTTTAAAAAAGATTGTTATACCTAGGTGAGAACATCATCATTTGTGCCCCATGATGGGTACTAGGTTTTCAAAGATAAAAAATTATCTTTATTTTGCTAAACCCGGGCGCTTGTAGTATTAATCAGAGGCCTTCGTAGGGCACTTGTAAGCTATGAGTCGAGGTATTTTGGAGTAATGACGCTTATTTGGCTTTAATGTTTCATTTTAACCCAATAAATACAAAATAAAGGCTTTATGTCTAGAATTTGGTCTGTTTATAGCATGAATTATGCTAAAAATTCCATTTTGCTTGGCCTCACGGGGGCATGGAGAGTTTCTGCCAAAACCCTTAAAAAATCTTGATAAGCCAAGTTTTTCTCAACTCATTTAGATAAATGGGTCACTAAAGTATATACTGGATGTGGTATGAAAGTTATGCAAGAGGGCAGGTAAATGTTATCCTTTTTTGAAAAATGGCAATTTTGGGTTGTGATTTTGACCTCAGATTTCACCTGACTGCAGCTTTAGGTCCCTCTCTGTCTAATTACTTGAGAGCAAAGCTACATTTATGAAATAAAAGCTCCACTATAGTAGAGTCCATGGTCAAATTCATTTGGCAGCATAATTTACCACTGGATTTTTATAGCATTTTTTCGAAATGCTACCTGGAAGGCTGGATTGTGTTGCTCTATGAACCACAAATCGGACCCCCCTGAAACTCTAGAATAAATAGCCAGAGAAGTGAGTCAAAGTGGCTTTTGAAATATCTTATCACACTCAACTTTTGTGCCAAGTTTCAGCCAAGTCGTTTGACCACCGCTTCTGCCTTGTGATGCACTTTCTCAGACAGGGACACTTAGGAGAGGTATTCAAGAAAAATCAAACATTGGAATAAAATACGGATTTTTCTATCTAGTTACTTAAGTGCCCTGTGAAAAGTAGCGTAGCTTCAAAGAATAAAATTAGAGCTGCTAATTGAAATAAACGTTTATTATTTAAAATACGAGATGTAAAAATGATAAACTTACCGTTCGTAGAGTTGTTTTCTGTAGTTTTTGTACTGCTATGCATACGAGGGGTTTAAATTCAGAGGAATTTTGCTTTTCGGCGAAGTCGGCGACGTAAAAGAAAAGACCGACTTGTTTATCATTTGCAGTTAGTGGGAATAATGAATGCTTGAATGGTATAAATATCGTCTTCAAAGTACTTGCAATACGATAGAAGTTGTTTTGGTTTTCTCCAAAAGCATTCGTTTTATAGAAATGAGTAGACATGGTTGTCGCTGCGTGACTTATGTCATGCAATTGTTAGATTTATCTTCCTTAAAGCAGGTGGTTTGAGATTTCTCAACTCGAAAAGTTGCTGGAAATTTTCTATATAAAATCCAAATAGGAGGAATGAGAGGTTTTGTGTTCAGATAAAATTCATATTTTTTTAAACTTGTTACTACTTGTAGGCAATTACCAATAAAACGTAACGTCACAGTTAATTTCATCTGATAAAACGCAACAAGTAAAGAACTTAGTTTAAATATTTTGAAGATTGGAAATTTGTTGTTCATTTGAATCTCTTGTTATGGATTATTGTGGCTACAATCCAAAAGACAGAAAAGGGAATAGGCGAATAGTACCTTTGCTATCGTGTGACAAGGAAATAGCAGGGCATTTTGCTCATTTTTCATTCACTGGTGTGTTCATCGAATAGGATCTAATTTTGAATACAGCAGCTGTTTTCCAACGACCCAACGATGTTGATACATGGACAATATGCCCATTTCATCGCTCAAGACTTGATCTTGGATAAACTCGAGGGGGAGATACTAAATGCAGAGTGCCAGTAAATATATCCAGGCGTGCCATAGAGTGGTCAATGATGTCGAGCAATGTTAACTCTGTACCACGTCAGGTCTGGTATCCATTTTTTCAGATCATTGAAACCTATTTTACCTACCAGAATGGACAGCACTTGTCGCCTTTTGGATCAGTTATTTGCATTATTATAACACTCACAAGGAGCTTCAAGCAAAGTGTAGTCAAGACTATCATCCACGCCTTGAGATTTCAATCTTGCTAAACAATCAAGTACCTCATCAGGTTGTCTGAGAGCTAGTTCATCGAGGCAAGTCATCCTTTATCGGTATTGTAACGCTTAGTGCGCTCCGAGGCTTCATTCTACGGAGTAGAAAGTACAAGTCGAATGGAACTGACATCTCTTGATTCTAAATACATATTCAGTTTGTCTCTTGGTGACGACAAACTAACAACCAGAGACATGTCTATATACAATGCATAATCTGTAATGTTTTCAAAGCAAAACTAGTAAAATATGAAAAATAGAACTGGGATACAAATGAATTCGAACATAACTAAATAATAGATGACTAATTAAACTATTTTATTTGAATTTGTACCATGGCTAATGGTAGTACAACTGCCCTCGTCTGGCTGATACTAGCTAACTGCAGGGCGTGTCTACTAGGGCGGAGTCTACTGATTGAATACAACTTGGTGACGCAATTGTCAACTGTTGAAAAACATTCAATATTGATTTTCGGTGCGCATGCTATCAAGAAGTACAACAATAATAAAACAGGAGTTAAACTCGATCGCAAGGAAATAGGATAATTACCTGAGCCAACCGGAATAAGATGCCCTGATTCGTGAAAATGAACTGAGAATCCTCTTTCCTTAACCCTCTGTCTGCTTTGCGAAGCCTCTTCGCTTTATACCCGGCAATATCTGCTGGCACTCTGCACTTAGTATTTACCCCTCGAGTCCATCCAAGACCAAGTCTTGAGCGATGAAGTGGGCATATTGTCCATGTATCAACATGGTTGGGTCTTTGGAAAACAGCTGCTGTACTCATTATCAAGTCAAATTCGGTGAACACACCAGTGATTGAAAAATGAGCCGAATGCCCTCCTATTTCCTCGTCACGTGACAGCAAAGGTAGTATTTGCCTACCCCCTTTTCTGTCTTTTGGATTGAAGCCACGATCATCCGCAAAAAGAGATTCAAATAATAAAAGTTTATTTCACTTAGCACATATGAAAATAGTTTTTTGAAGCTACTCTACTTTTCACACGGCACCTAAGTAAGCAGATAGAAAAATCCTTATTTTTTTTCAAATTTGAATAGTGATCCTACTTTTTTGTGAAAGCATAGGGGAGACATTTTTTTAAAAGTCAGTGGAATAAGTAAGTTTTTCACTGCTTTTACAAGTACAAGCGAGGCCTATGAAAATGGGCTAAATTCTGCCTTCGAATGAAGCTAATTATGCCTAAATTGAGTTTTGCAGTAAATGGTTTGAACCCAGGGGTAACATGTGAAGGTGTAGTCTGATCGTCCGGGTGAGTGTAGTCCTGAGAAGGACTGTTGTCGGTGGTAGTGACTGACGTTTCGACAACCTGTGCGGAAGTCATCATCAGAGTCAAGTGAATGATTGTTGTCAGTAGAATGTTCTTATTCCAGTTCGTGTGAAATGATCGGTTGGTTTTGCCGTGATGTTACTGGCTGTAAGACTCAAGTGACGTAAGTCGGTCGTGATTGGTCTGTTTCGATCTGTTGGTAAAGTTAGGTCGTTCTTTTTCGGTCGTTTGTGATGTTTGTGTCGTGAATGAGTCGTTTGTATAGAGCGGGTAGTTGTTGACATCTGTTTAGGGGAGTCTGTTCTAAGTTAGTAAACTAGCTTTCCAGAGTCAGTCGTTGAAAATAGTCAGTGATGTAGGTTAGGCATTGCGCAGAGTCCCAGTCAATGTTGTGGTTGGTAAGTCGATGGTGTTCAGCAATGTGATTGCTGACATCACCTTTCCTCGTCGCCCGTCTGTGTTCAGTCAGTCTTGTTGTGAGGTTTCTGCCAGTCACACCGATGTAGGAGGCTTGGCAGTCGGAACAATTGATCTTATAAATCGTTTCCTGTCTATTCCTCGGTTCGTCTTTGTCTTTAACGTTGGTTAGTAACTGACGTAGTGTGGTGATGGGTTTGTGGGCGACGCGAGGAAAGGTGATGTCAGCAATCACATTGCTGAACACCATCGACTTACCAACCACAACATTGACTGGGACTCTGCGCAATGCCTAACCTACAGCACTGACTATTTTCAACGACTGACTCTGGAAAGCTGGTTTACTAACTTAGAACAGACTCCCCTAAACAGATGTCAACAACTACCCGCTCTATACAAATGACTCATTCATGACCCAAACATCACAAACGACCGAAAAAGAACGACCTAACTTTACCGACAGATCGAAACAGACCAATCACGACCGACTTACGTCACTTGAGTCTTACAGCCAATAACATCACGGCAAAACCAACCGATCATTTCACACGAACTGGAATAAGAACATTCTACTGACAACAATCATTCACTTGACTCTGATGATGACTTCCGCACAGGTTGTCGAAACGTCAGTCACTACCACCGACAACAGTCCTTCTCAGGACTACACTCACCCGGACGATCAGACTACACCTTCACAAACTGAGTTTTATCAATTTTCTCGAAATTTTTTTTTTTCAACAAACTACCTATGTCTTGGTTTGTTTTACCTATAGGCCTACCTAATACTAGAATATGAGCCAACTCAATTTTTTGACTGTTGCTGGTGATTTGTGAATCTGTCTGATTCTTGGTGACATCTCTTAAAACCTGATTATGAGAAAAAAGAGATGAAAAGATAAATGGATGATCAAATAAATAACTATGGATTTTTATCTTTAAGGCTTTCTTTATATCTTGATAAACATATTGTAAAACATTTGAAGTGTCTGAATTAAAGATTATTTTTCTGCCCTAGTTGACATGAGTTGTCATCCCTCTATTTATTCCACAGGTGGTCTTATGGCATAGTCCTGTTTGAAATCTTCACAATCGGTATTCAGTTCACTTATTTGTTAGTTTACTTTCAGAAAATATACTCGCCGAAATTGCTTGCACAATTGCTAGTTGAAAGGTTATACCATGAGAAGCTACAGAAGCATTGCATAAAAGAGAAGTAATGGCAATACTCAATGTCGCTGATCAATAACCTATTTTATCACATTGTTTGAAAACCTTTCTTCTTCTATCTTTTATTTGATGTAAACAGGAATATTTTTCGATAACTATCATTTTAACTTTGAAATCATTCCGATCGTGCCAATTGAGATGAAACTGATTGCAACAAAACGGCCATGCTCTTTTATTTGTCCACAGGAGGCATTCCATACGAAGGATGGTCTGAAACCACGATAATGAGAAAAATCTTTCAAGGTTACCGTTTGCCAAAGCCTGAACATATCGACGACAGTTTGTAAGTTCGGCTTCTTCTATATAATACTGAACATGGTTTGTACAAAAAAATTATAACGTAACATCAATAAAGTGAGATGCGATAGCTATCGTGGTCGTGTTTGTTGTAGCTTGCATTAATTTTATCAGATGATGAGAAAAGCGATAATGGTGATGATGATGATGATGTAAATACTTCGTGAACCTTAAAATTTGTTCAGACTGAATAAATAGCCTTCCTAAAAAATTTGCGCTATCAATAAAAAAAAGAAAACAAAAGCAAAAAAAAACTGATTAAAGGAAACTAAACAAAAGCAAAACAAAGTCGAAACAAAACAAAAGCAAAAAAACAAAAACAGAACAAAGCAAAACAAAACAAAACAAAACAAAAAAAAAAACAAAGGAAAAAAACAAAACAAAAAACAAACGACAAAAAGACATTTTAAAAATGAGATTTACATCACCCACTTTAGTCAGTTTAAGATTGATGAGACAAATTTAGAATAAGTTGGGTTTTTTGATCCAAGCTCCATTTGAACTGCAATGTAACAAGGTAAATCAAGCGATTTTTCTTTTGGTAAACTTAGCATTTCAGGTATAATTATAGCTATTTGTGGTTACGCAACTGTTACAGAAAGATAATTTTCATTGTTTTCCTATAGATACGCGTTGATGTTAAGCTGCTGGAAATATCAAACTGCTGCCCGGCCACATTTTGTGAACCTCTACAAAACAATGGATACCTATCTTAAAACAAAGGTTTGCCATACAGCATCTTATTCAGAAAATACGTGGTCGGTTCTGGGTCTTTTGCGTTGTGCATTTTGGTATTTGTTTCTCTTTGTTGTCTTGTGTTTGCATGTTTGACTAGTTTTTCTCCTTTCCGAAATTATTTGTATGTTTTCATGAGATACAGGACAGTGTATTAAGATCACAGGTAATTTCATTAACTTTAATTATATTATAATAAGGCTTGGATATAATGCGCTCTGTCAATGGCTGAAATAGCGTGTTCTATTACATTACTAAACACTGAGCTGAGCTTAAGCTGTCCGCCATCGGCCAAATTGTACTTCGACCCTTTTCCAGACTTCTCTCTGCTTAAAAACAATAAAGACCTATTTATTTATTTTTATTTATTTTTCGTTAATTGAAAGCCAAGTTTCGGAAAAAATGACCCGGCAAGTAGCTACAGAAGAACCAAACAAGGGTTTGTAAACAAGCCAAGCGCCGTAATTAACGTTATCGGTACTTGATAGGAGACAAAAATCCTCAAAAAGAAAACGAAAAGGACAGCTTGAACGTTTTCGCGCTGAGTCAGATTGTGAGCCTTTATACGGTAATAAAACTGAAACACAGGAAACACTTGTATAGTTTATATATTTTCGTTTTAAAAAACATAACAGAACAAAAAAAAATAATGAAACTTGAAAATATAACCAAGCTAGCGTAACTGTTGAAATTCATACAAATCATGATGGTGCGAAGCGACTGTTGATCTCCGGTCATCGCAATGAAGCATGACTCAGAAATCTCAGAGAGAACAGCTAAGGGCTCACTCTAATGTCCTTTCCGATACGTTGAGTGGAAGGCCACATCAGTTAGCAACAGCCGTATGTTGCAACGCTGTCATGCCGAGCTATCTTCAAGTTCCTAAGAATTTGGCAGTCGTTCATTCATAAAACGTACGCCTCGGGCAGTTTGCTTGCTAATTGCTATTTCAAAAAACTTGCATGTTTTTATGAGACACGATTCGGGCTGATTTCACAGTGCATTTAGCTTTCAGATTCTGCATCAAGAGTAGAAAATGTTTTTAGATTGGAGTTGCTGAACTATTTAAGTTTGTGAACTCTTACAGATTGGGAACTTTGATGATTTGACATTTTTGACGGCTGAATTCTTATTCAACCAATCGAATTTACTTGAATCATTCTCGCACAGAATCCGATTGGCTCATTGTAGCACGTTTAGTGGGAGTATAGAACATAGCAACAACACTTTTGTTTGGTTCGAAAATTAGAATTTGTTTTGAAAATAGTAAGGAATGCGTTGGGAATTTGACAGAATCTTCATTAGAAAGCAGATGTTAAAGAAGTAGCTAGAAACAACACTCGACTACGTCTCGCGTTTTCTCCTAGATTTCTCAGGCCGCTTTCTTTACAAAAGACCAGAGCATAGTCAAGGCTTCCTTATTTGTTAGTTGATGGCGAGTATGGAACACCTATTGAAGAGATACTTTAGGAAATTTGGACGAGGAGGTCGACCTTACCTGCTTTTGTTTCTTTATCGATTTATGCGCGTAAATCGGTTCCTGTCTGTGCAATTTTCATTATCTATTAAATGATTAATTTTTGGATTGTTCCTGGCTCCATGGTTGACTTCATTAACTAACTAATTAATTCCCGATTACCTTCTAATCTTTATCACAGACATATGTGGATATCGTGGACATGGAAAAGTATGATCACGATAAGTACAGGTTTATTGATGATCGTGGAGCTGTTGGAAATCAAGAAGATGCAAGACCGGATGAGCAAGGAGCAGCTGCAGCAAATCCCAACCGTGAGGTGGGTGAACACGGTGCTACTGCACATCCTTTTGTGGTTGAAATAGACGATGGCGCTACAGCTTTCCCTCTCACAATTAGCATAGGAGATGAGGGAGCTGCTGCAGCAAATCCCGACCGCAAAGTGGGTGAATGCGGTGCTACTGCGCATCCTTTTATGATTGCAATAGACGGCAGTGTAACAGGTTTCCCCTTCGGAGTTAACGTAGCAGACGAAGGAGCAGCTGCAGCAAATCCCGACCGTAAAGTGAGTGAACACGGCGCCACTGCGCATCCGTTTGTGGCTGCAATAGAAGATAGTGCTAGAGCTTTCCCTCTCGGAATCAAAGTAGGAGAAGAAGGTGGGGCAGCACATTCTTTTCAGAGTGATGAAAAAGATATTGATGTCTCAGCGTACCTTCACGAGAGTGATACTTTACCATACCTCAGCGAGAACGCGGAGGAAGATTTAGGTGACTCCGAGTGCCCTCTTGGGCTTAAGGAAAAAGCTATTGACGACCCTGAGTGCCCTCTTGCGATTGAGGAAGAGGATATTGATCCTTTGCCATCTTCTTCGGTGATGGATGATAACGGTCGTGGTACTCTGGCATGCCCCTTTGGGACTGACGAGGAAAATCCTGATTGTTCAACATGCTCTCTCGTGATTGAGGAGGAAGATTCCAGCAACTCAGCATGCTCCCCCATGATTGGGGAAGAAGGCTTGGAAGCCACAGTATGCCCTCCTCTGTTTGAAAAAGATCCCAACTCTGAAGGACATCCCCTTGCCACTGAAGTGAACAAACCTGATGCCTCACAATTCCCTCCTGTAATCGAGAAAAAAGATGTCGATTCTTTCGAATACCCTCCCCTGACTGAAGAAGAAGGCCATGTTGATTCCGCTTCTCCTCAAGATGTCGAAGGTGGAACAAGCAAACCTGAAACCAATGCTGATAATCAAGATGCTGCAGAAGTACAGTCTGCAAAGATGGCAGGAGGTGAAGAACCTAAAACTTGCCAACTTGACAACACAAAGGATGAACAAGACGATATTGGAAAACATGTGGAGGACAAAGGTGATGCTGTTGACCTTTGTGATGAAGAGGTTGGTGTGCAAGGGAGTAATGGTTATCAACTAACGGCCGTGGATACAGACGAAACCGGAAATGAAGTGGACGAGGAGTCATCCGAGGCAACTCCTCTTGTGCAGGACTGAGGCATGATAGCAGAATTGCTGAATCTCCAATGTTGTAGTCGTATATTACTCAGTAATAGCTTGTGGCCTAGACTTTGAGAACCTTAGGGTTACCTTTTAGCAGCTCTTTATTTTAAGATGTAATGTTCATCTTACAATTATAATGTTTTGTTAGTAATGATAATCATTTTTCTAGTTTGTAAATGGAGGGTAAGTGGAAGTTTCCTTGAAAGAAAACTTGCTTATTTACTTCACTTTAACATTTTTTATTTTAGCGTTTATTCACTTGTTGCACCCGCGGGTGCTTTTTCTGTTATCGACTGTAGAGTGATAGAGACAAAAAGATACCGAAAAAAAAGGCATCGCTGTTTAGATCATTTTTATGACTGAGTAAGTCAGACATGTTCAATGAAGTAGTGAGTGTTTTCTAAGTATAAGTGATATTTCCTAATTTTTGTAAGTGCAATGTACAGAAGAAAAATGCTATTGGTTTGTTCGTCTCAATGCAAAGTTATTGTTAAGAACTCAAAGTGACCGTTATGGACGACAAATTAATAGATGTTGATATCTGTTAAGCCACCATCAATATTGACCCTGCTAAAAATAATCAACTTGTTGTAAAACACTCTGTAAATGCTTCAATAAACTTATGTAAGCTAAACCCGTTTTGTTTACTCCAGCCATTGGTACAAAATTGCCAGTTCGGGGTAGAAAACTTTCAGGGAGAGAAAGGCAAACACGCAGCAAAAGTCTTAAGGAACGAGAGACAAAAGTAGAAGGATATTAATGTGAGCCAATCTAACTGTAGATTTGAAGGAAACCATAAACTAAGATGACGTTTAGTATCAAAGGGTAAGAATTAAGAAAATCCAGTTGCGCCGTCCTCGTTCTGATTTGTGTATTTCTCTTTCCCAGCTTATCCTCGCTTTGCAAGCAGAAGTAGCGTATTTCCAAAGCAATATTATCCCACTAATTTTTATATCATTTTTTTTATACACAGCAACTGACTGACTGCTCTTTACCAATCGAGCTGTCTATTCTATTGCCTTGATTAGATGGGTGGTATATTAAGCTTATTAGTCTTTAATGTTGTTAGTTGACATAACCACTTTTATCATTGTCTGACCCCATTCTGATGATTCATTTTGCGGAAGTTGGCCTAAGGGAGCTATTCCAAGTACCGAGGAAGTTTCTCTTTCTGATTTCATCGCTGCAGTCTCAGACCTTTCGACGTCTCGGGAGCAAGCGTTTGAATGTTCTCAATACTAACCGTGCCTTTCTGGTAAATTTAATCGAACCGTGGATCAGGTGTTCGAGAAGTGCACTCTTGCCAACATGCCCATGGATTCTCATTCAAATATTTTTAATTTTCTTTTTTTTCACTTTTTTTTCCCACGATCACTTACATATTATTAAGTTGTTAATACCCCATGTTCTACTTCTACTTTCATTGTAAACAATACCATGCTATGATTCTTTAACCTTTTTTTCGAGACAGCTCAAGGCGGTTATTTTCTTATCAACCTTCGTTGTGTCTCGTGACATGTCTTTGACAAAATAAACGATAGCCTTTAAATGAGAAACTGATGGATAACAAAGTCGTGCGTGTCTTTCATCAGGCGAAAAGAGAGGATTCGTAAAAGGAGAGGCGATGCGCTTCCCAAGAATGAATTCGTCACTCTCCACGTTCAATAAATACTCACAGTGTTTCAAAATACGAATAAAGCACAGAGGATATCAAGATGAAATTTAGGGGAAATGTATCTTTGAGTTTGATCTCACTGGGAGTGAAAGGTCACTCAAGAACTCACATGGGATTAGGCTAGGCCTACTCTGAGGCCTTAAGTCGCCGTAACCGTTTTGGTTATTTAAGGTGACTTAAGGCGACTTAAGTAAAATTGGCAGAAAAAACATTGCGACTTTAGGCGACTTAAGGCAAGTTAATGCCACTTAAAATGATTTTATCACACTAAAGTGATAAAATCAAAGTTAACAAAAGTCTCTCCATAAACCTTAAAAATATTTACAGAATCCCTTACAATAAACACCACAGTCATTTTCGCTACTTTTGTATACTGTTAAGTCACCATAGTCTAAAATATCCAGATTTCAAACCAATTTAGCTAAAAAATAGTTAGACAGGATTACCACAACAGTTATTGTCAAATTATACAGTCAAAGCTAGTGAATAAATAGCTAGGAAACCGATTTAGCTTAAAATATTTAGACAGAATTACCACAACAGTTATTGTTAAATTATATAGTCAAAGCTAGTGAATAAATAGCCAGGAAACCAATTTAGCTTAAAATGTTTAGACGGAATTACCACAACAGCTATTGTTAAATTATAGAGTCAAAGCTAGTGAATAAATAGCCAGGAACCAGTTTAGCTTAAAATATTTAGACAGAATTACCACAACAGTTATTGTTAAATTATATAGTCAAAGCTAGTGAATAAATAGCCAGGAAACCAATTTAGCTTAAAATGTTTAGACGGAATTACCACAACAGCTATTGTTAAATTATAGACTCAAAGCTAGTGAATAAATAGCCAGGAACCAGTTTAGCTTAAAATGTTTAGACAGAATTACCACAACAGTTATTGTTAAATCATACAGTCAAAGGTAGTGAATGAATAGCCAGGAAAACATCATGGGTTATATGCCCAACATCAAACAAACCTTTCAAAAATATACACAAAGACACATATTTTTCATTTAAGAAAAGAGACATGATTTGCATGAAACCATCAATAAATTTTTCACATAATTAAAAATAACTTAATTACTTAATTATTTCACAAAGCCTGACAAATTTTAAAAATTGTTATCTTGGTAAACTTGTCTCCCATATTTTTGACACTTGCACTGTCAATTTTGGCATGAAAGTTTGGCGAATTGTATGCCTTTCCAAAAGCGTCCAAAATTGCGCGGCCCTTTTCAGGGAACCAACCAATTTGTTGTTCTCTTGCCTTATAGTTAGACAAAACACTCTAATAACATACTAAGAACCCTATGCTAAGGTCTTCCTCCACTGTTGATTGGATCAGCAGGACCTTCCAAGCATTCAGGTTTTATTTTTAGGCTGGTGGCAGTATTACAGCTCTAAAAGCATTCATTGTTACCTCACAACTGTCCAGAAACTAACGAGTCACGACGAAATTCTCCAAGCTGATAACTGGCTCCAAAGTCTGCCATTTTAATTCTTCCAGCAACCTTTGCGTTGCCAACTAGTTTCCATGCTTCGAAGTTAACAGCGGAACAGCACTATAGGGTTTCTCCCGCCAAGTACGCCTATTTCATTAAAGTGGTCACCCAGTTAAACTTTCAGAGTAAATTTTTTACAACTTTTTTATAATTTTTTTTTTGCACAGATAAATCAATTATTTCTCTGTACACTTTTCAGCAGGCTCGCGTGCGTGTTGTTCTCACGTACACTTCGGTCACGGTACAAAACTCAAGTCACGTGATCAAATATTTCTGGCGGCCATGTTTGCTGTAAAAGGCTTTTCTTGGCTTAGAAGTGGTTCATATATGTTGATCATCAAACTGACGAAGATGAAATGTAAAAAAAGACTATCAAGTCTCAGGGTAAATAGTTATTTACGTCTTTAGTAGGTTCGTCGAGCTACAAAGTTCAAATGTTTTCAGTTGGTCGAGTAGCATGGTGGAAGTAGCTAGTACAGATTAATGGGTTTATGCTGGAGAAGTGGTCCACTTTTGTCATTCTTTTACTCTGGGTAAGTTAAGTGAATAAAATTTAGCTTTTTTTGAGTTTAGTTGACGTTTGAAGTTTGACGCTTTAGTTTGACGCTGCTCAAAGTATAAGTGAGTGGCAAGAGTTGAGCCTTTCTCCAGAATACCTTTCTATCGCTTTATCTTGATGATCTGGTGCTGTAGGTTTTATGCGATTCAACATTTAGTTTACAACGTCAGTTACCACATCTTTTAACAGCTTTTTCAACATGAAATACAAGACAGAAATTTCTTTTGAAAC
>NC_142523.1:32952467-33044967 GCF_964205215.1 Stylophora pistillata
GAACTCATAACAGATGTTAACAAATCTTATTCATTGAAAAAGGCTTTAGAGGCGGACTCAGTTGTATTTCCAACAGATATTCACATGCAAATAACAATTAAATCACAGTTTGCAAGCAGAAATTTTCTCAAACCTGTTATAGAAAGTCAGACAGAATTCAAAAAGTAAATTGATGAAAAACAAGACAGATTGATTCATTTTGGTGAATTCAAGGAAAATCAGTTAGCAGTAAGAAAAGGACACTCTCAATGATATTACAGAAATGAACATAGACATTATTACTTTAAACATAGAATTACCTAAAATAATGTCAGAAATCGAACCACCACGTACTTGCTAACATTTATAATGTTGATGAAGGGTTGTCTATACAAGACACTGAAGTGCTCAGCGACCCTTTGATTTTTCAAATCAGGAGAAATTCAAGAGGCTTTTCCACTAGCTTCCATCACAATTATTAAGTTCAACTCCAGAAGATGTTAAAAAGATTAAAGATGAGTCTGGAATCTTTGCTCAACAAATTGGAAATTTGAAGAAAGAAGTAGAGAACAAAAAAGGTTCTCCTCTTTTGGAGTTTTAGGATTCAATTATTGAATCACATTGCAATTATAGAGATTCATTAGATATTCTAATTTATAAAAGGGGATAAGATGAAAGTCGATCACGAAAGGAAAAGAAATGTGGAGTCACAAACAGTAGAAAAGAAATGCTTATAAAATAAATAAACAATAAAATTATGGTAAATAATTGATGACAAATGTTCCAAGATTGATGAATGAGATAGTTATTGAAGTACAAAAAGTTCGGCAGATAGTTCATGAAGGTTAAAAGCCGATGAGAGTTTGATTGATTTGATTATGAAAAGAAGAAATTTATATAGTGCTAAAGCTATTAAAATATTCAATAATCTCAATACTATTGCAAATAATTATGCCAAAACATAGAAGCGGTGTAACACAATCTCTTGCTGATTCAAAAGTATTCTATACAACACCCAAACATTTTATTCAAAAGATTGAAACTTCCTACATACACATTAGACTTGCAGGACACAATAATATTCAACTCAGAAATGAAGCATAGCAAATGCTTGACCATCTCATCAAACTCAAAGTAACTGATAAAAATTAATACAATGAATAATATTCATTGAACAGATATAATATTCATTATTAAAAACTGGAGCATTGGATAATGCAATTCAAGCCTCTTTACTGGCTTGGCCATTATGGTATATGAGCCAATATACCATAATCTAATATCTATACAGTGTAACATCTGGTTTCTTCTTACAAAATAAAGTCCAAAAGATTTGTGTAATATCTTGAAGTCGGTTTTTTTTTTAATAAAACAATTTTTCCACTCGCACTTGTTGGACATGAGATAATTATAGCCAACTCAGCGCTACGCGCCTCGTTGGCTATCTATCATCTCATATCCATAGCGCGCTCGTGGAATAATTGTTCATTGTATCAAAAAGTTTTTGAATTAATCTGGGCCTATTATACATGAAAAGAACATTTATGAGTTTTTCTTCAAATGGGTGGAATTAGACGGTCTGTCACTCATGATTTTACATTCAAGCTTATTTCTGATTTTGTTTTGGATGAAAGAGCAAAGTATAGCATTGTTGTTGATTCACTCAGCATGAGCTACAGCTGGTACAATATTTCAACAAAGTAATATAACTGTTACAATAATAAATTAAAATACAGTACTGATGATGGATCGACTTGGAATACAACCACTTTTCCAGAAGGAACTCTCGATTATCAAGATCTTGATCTGTGTATTAATGCTATTTTGAAATCAAGTGGACACCGTGAACCAAGGATTCAAATAAAACTATGCAGAAAGATTCAGAGTTTTGATTGCTATTGAAGACAAATTTTGTGTAGATCTCAGAGAGGGTGATTTTAATATTTTGCTTAGTTTTGACTAGAAAATACCCACAGTGACTTCTTATGGAGATAAATGTGACCGGGCACAGGATTTCGTACACTAACGCTTTTTCGTTAAACGGTTGAAAATAAACGGTTTGTAAACGGATAATAAACGGGTAGTAAGAGTGTTTAAACGGTTTGCATATCCATTTAAACGGATAGTCCAAAGCGTTGAACGGTACAGCAAAGTCCAGAAACGGATTCCGTCAGCCGTTAAACGGCCGAGAAAAAAAAATAAACGGATGGCTTAAAACGTTAAACGGTTGAATAGGATCTATTAATGGATAGCCTAAAACGTAAAACGGATGGACAAAAACCTTGAACGGATCAGGAGGGCTATAGAACAGCGGGATAAGCCATGCACGTGACTAAGAGAAACCGTTGCGAACAATTATACGTTGTTCTTGCGGAACACTGACGTTTCATGCTAATATTATATTCGACTGACACCAGTAGAAAACGAAGTAAAATTAAATTACTAGCCTGCAATTAAGCTATCCACTGGCGAGTAAAGCGAGCCGAGAGCGAGTCTCGCACTAGAGAGCTCGCAATGCATTTGAAAATTTGCATAAAGTAGAAGCAGAGGAAGCAATCTGTCAATCATACCATGCGGACTGAACATTCTCGACAAAAAGAAAAAAATTAGAATTGAGAAGCAAAGTCCCTTTTTTTTTATGTTCCTACATTGTTTCTTCTACGTATTGACCGAAATGAAATCGCACTATCAAGTGAAAAACCTTAAGAAATGGATTATACGAAGGTAAAAGTAGCCGCCGATTTTGTAGATTTCACCGTCGGTTAACTATCGAAAAAATTTTGCTTATGCAACTTTCTTTCGCTCATGTTTCATCTAGCGTTCGATTCCGTAAAGTAATTTGTAATTATAGCTTTTATAAAGCCATTTTCGTTTCCTTTCAATCGATGGAAATAAAAGATGAGAAATCCAATGGCCACCGATTCGGTAAATAGTTTTGCCGTACACGTCTATCGAAATAAATTTGCATAAGCATGAAAACAAATGTGACCGGGCACAGGATTTCGTACACTAACGCTTTACCGTTTAACGAAAGAATCCGTTTACTATCCGTTTATTATCCGTTTAAAACGGATCATCAAAGCGTTTAAGTGCTTTCTTCATCCGTTTAACGTTTTCGACAAAACGTTTAAACGGTTAACCTATCCGTTTTAAAAAAAATCTATCCGTTTAACGGTTACTTGCATCCGTTCAACGTTTTTGAAGAGCAACGGTATAAAACAGTCCTTGAAGAAGCACCCGTTGAAAATCAATCACGCTTCGATCGAGCGGCTATGTTGGTCTTCGCTACAACTTACTGTTTGCAAATCTCTGGTATGAGAAGGTCTTCGATTAGAAGAATTCTCACTCAGATATTGAGACACGAGAGCTCGCATTACCTTACGAATACAGAATGATATTCGTTAAGTAACACGAGAAGAGCGAGATTATTATTAGTTTGTATTTCACAGATGAACAACAGACCGTTCATATTTGAATGGAACTACGTACTGTATCTCTGAATTTGGTTTTTCAAAGACAGGATTGGTTGTATATATATAATATATCCAGAGACATACCAAAAACAGAGACACTGGAACAAACAACATTCATCAAACTGGTGAAGGTTTAAATGACTTATTTTCTAAAATAGCAAGTGCAGTAGCTAGAAAAACAGCACAGGATATGGAAAAAAAGCTTCAACAAAGGTTGCAGAAAAGTGTTCTGAAAAAATTGGTGAAAAAACTAGACAAGTTGTTGGTGAAAACATTCATGATTTTGTTCAGTAAAAAAGGCACAGGGATAGAAAAACCTGTCATTCAAGGAAGAGGTTAATTGGGAAATAGAAAAACTAAGGAAGTCAATGTCAACAACATCAATATTCCTAATGGTTATGACTGGTATAATGTGCATTTTGAAATTGATTTTTATGTCAGCAAATGAGCAGATAATGCACAATTTGCTGCTGCAGACAATACTGCAATGATCAAAAAAGCACATAGTTTAATCAATCACCAGATATCAACAGGAGTCTGCATTTGAAGAATCTTCTTGAATACACAAATTCTTATGCAAAATATTTTGAACCCACATTTCTTTGCTTCCAGACACAAATACTGGTACTGTACAGAAAGACAAATTTGATTTCAAACAGGTACAACATAATTATGAGAAATGATGCTGATGAATCATGCCTACTGTAATAATATGTAGCATGAAATAACGTTCCATGTATGTTCCAGCCAAATGCAGTATACCATTATGAAGAATTTGTGAAAGGTCAAAAAATTATTCAATCATCAACAGCTGCAGCTCAAGTTAATGTAATCGGCTTTCACAGGTTTGGTCTCTTTGAGACATTTGCGGATCAAATTTGTCCAAATAGAAAAATCAGAATCACATCGACACTTGTATATGATGATCATGTTATTTTCAGTGCTAATGAAGTTGATCCAGATAGATTAATTATTACAAGATTCATTCCAAAATGGTATTTAAACATAATTCAACCAGTGAACAAATGTTTTTGAAAAATTAGCTTATACCAAACTCTTGGAATTATTTGAAAGAAAGACTTGTGAAAAGTATTCCCAGCCAAGATCCCGATGGAAGTTTTATAATAAGCTTGCACAGCAACACGAAAACCAAGACAAGCCATGTGTGTTCATTTGGGCTCTCGATACAACCAAATATATTGGAAACCATAAGAATTTAATCCATATTTTTTTGATACTTATAAAGTTGGATCAAATGTGGGTGGTGCAAATGGAAAAAAAAAATTGCAAATGCATATCAGTTTATTCTTGAAGTGGAAGGTAGTGTTTTTTATCCACAACAGAGAAAGAGACAAGACAGAGAGGTGGCAAAAACATACAGAACATTGATGAGATCCAGCAAAAAACTTAATAATTTTCTCATTGGTCCAACAAGTAATGTTAAATAATTTGAAGAGCTTTAAATGCATTAAACTATACTTAGATCTGACCGACCAAGAAGTTGAATTGAAAAGTGGAAGCACAAAACTTGAACTACATTATAGGCTGACTGCTTTAGCAGCAAATAGCTACTTTTTTATGCTCTCATGCTCCAAAAAGGAGAACTATCTATGGATAATGTGTCTGGAAAAGCTGTTCTGACCGTACTGTATAAATGGGAGTTTAAAGATGTTCATTAATTGAGTACCAACCATGTAAAGATGTCATTTATTTTTCATTAACCAAGTATCATTTATATGATAATCAGTTTTCAATGTTCTTATGTAGTCAATCAATCATATACAAGATATATGACTCAATATCATCTGTAGGGCATTAAATTAAGCAACAATCAATTTTAAACAGGGATTGTAGCATTATGCGCTGGTGCAGACCCGCATAATCGGCCACTCTCCGCATAATCCCGCATAATTTGTCAAATAAATCAAAATATATGTTACCTATCTTGGTGTCTGGCTTGAGTATTGCATTTATCCTTTTTTACAGCCGTACAAAATACCAAAGTATCGTTTTAATTTAACAAAACAACCTCATAGATACGAAGCCATTAATTTGTTTTCATCAAAATGACAAAGCGTTGATAAAAATGTCGAATGAGGGCCTGGAACCGATATGAAGCTCGGCCCAGGTTCCAGCGTTTGGCGGTTTCCTACATGGTGGACGTTTACAAGGATTTCTTTCTCTTTTGGCCATATTATTGCTTTTATTGGAAGGAGTCATTTATCAATAATGCGTAATATTCCATTCTTTTATAAAGAGAAACAATAACTGAGTTTTCTAAGCGAAATTAGTTATAATTTAGGTTTTAAGCGATGACGTCATCGCGCATAATTTCACGCATAATTTGCGATTTTTTTCGCATAATCTTCCCTTAATATCCCGCATAATTTTAGTTTTTTTCGCGCTTAATGCCAGAATCCCTGTTTAAACAAAAACTTGCTTCTGCAATAGGAAACAAATCAGTTCTGCTATAACAATCAGACTGAATGCAAGAGAACTTTCAGGTCCTGATGAACTTATGCTCACAAAAACACAAAGGAACAAAATAAAAAATCAATGCATAAAACCATATTGGTGTTGATGTAAAAATTTCTAAGGTGCAATTAAGGGAAGCTGTTCAACACGGAGGTTCACTTTGGGTTTCTCTTGCTCAGTTTTCCCGACCTCTTCTAAGCAAAGCCACACCTGCTGTTGTTAATATTGAAAAAAAAGTGGTAGTTATTTATCTCTTTCTGGCAGAACTATGAGCAGGGATATTTATATGGATTCAAAAGAAGTAGTAACCATGACAGAGTACACAGGTTTAGAATCATATTCCAGTTGTTATTAAAATTAAAAATTACAGCACTATCTGTCAAATCTTATAATTCCTTAGCAAGATTTAGTTTATATGGAATTTCACAAAAAACATTGAATGAAGATTCTCAAATAGAAATCGATGGCAAAAAGCCTTCAAAAATGCGTTCTATTAATCCTGCCACAAGTTTCAATGCAAGGAATAGAAAGATAATTATTCAACATTTCTGATCCAAAAAATTCTAAAGACTCTGAAAATAAAGCTTAATATGTACATGTAGATTCACAATTGACTCAGCTATGAAGAGAAACCAAATAATTTTGTCTGATCTAGTTAATATTTATGATGCAGTCAATTATAATCTCATATTAAACAATTTTCCTGATAATATAAGAGCAAACAGGTTTTTTAAATATTCAAATTCTTCAGGAA
This sequence comes from Stylophora pistillata, assembly GCF_964205215.1. Lineage (NCBI taxonomy): Eukaryota > Metazoa > Cnidaria > Anthozoa > Scleractinia > Pocilloporidae > Stylophora > Stylophora pistillata. The sequence goes on from NC_142523.1 coordinate 32,959,149, forward strand.
ATAAATATGATGCAAAAAAATCAGGAAATACTGTAATCAATCCCAATGAAGGAACAACAAATAATTCAGCAATCAGAAATTAAATCTCAACTTGAATCGCGTTTCTTCATATAAAATTGGCAACTTTATTTACCACTTTGTGGTGGAACTTTTCAAGGTAGTCTAAATTTAAATATTACAAATGAATACATTTTTCACTAGTTACAGTAAAAATGAAAATGCATTAGAGTCTAATTCATGAAAAAGTGAAATTTGAAAAAGAAATCGACATTCAAGAAGTAGCGAAAAATGACAATCCAATAACCAAGAAACAATTTGATGTACAAAAAATCAACTCAACTATACAGGGTTTTCAATAGTTTTTTTTTTAAGTAGGAGGTGATCACTGATAAAGTAGGAGGCTAGTCTTGTAAGTTCTTTCTGCACCGCGTGGGGAAGGTTGGCTGCCATTTTAGAACATACGGGCTCGTTACCATGTTTCGCTGTGAACGCTTGGACTCAAGTAAAATGGCGTTCATCGATCGAGTCCTGCAGAACCATAAGCAAGTTTAGCTGTTTGTCGTGTAGGAAACAGAAGAGAAATTCGGAAACAACTTCAAGAGGCAAACTTGCAGAACAAAACAAAGAAAAGAAAACAAACTTAAACACAAAGTAAGCCGCATAAAACGCAAAGTAAGCGGCGATCAATCGCCGGGTGTCGCCTTCTATCGAGACTCCTGACTATATCAAGAAAAACAAAGATAACTATGATAACACCTGGCAATAATATAACAGTTGATAATTACATGTACATCAAAAAAAAATTCCCACAAATTAAACAAATTGACCAAAAAAATTCATCTTCATCAAAAAAGCTGATGTCAACACATAAATATTCCATCAACATTGATATCAACAGACTATCAGAAGGTGACTACACAATACCATGTGAAATGTTTTGGGAAAGATCTTATGTCAATTCCATAAGTACCTTAGTTGCAAGATCAAATGAAATAAACACAAAGAAACTACGTAAAGAAACAAAAGCAATCTTACAAATAAATAAAAACAACGGCAGCCTTCTATCAGTGGATGTAGTGATAAACATTTCACAAAATACACCTGTTGACGTTGCTTTGTATGGAATCGCAGGTTATAATGATGTACCAATTGATGTTCATGATGGTTAATATTTGCTACGATTTTGCTGTGGTTGTAAATCCGTTTTTTCGTGCAGTGTACGAACAGTAATGCCTAAATAATATTTGATGTTGCTAGGATAGACACATTTTACCTCTTATCATATAATTTCCACTGTCTACCCATTTTGTAAATATTTCTTGGGTAGACATTTTATAATCACAATCAGTTGGCTGACTACACTCAAGATCTCTTTCGATTTCGTGTCGTCTCGGCTTATCTTCGGAAAATTTCGGAAAAGTCGAACACTTCAATGACTTCTTTGTCAATATTAGTGAAAATCTTACGAAAAACCTGGAACCATTGAATTGTTCACTCCTACAAACCCATATTAGGGACCGATACTCATGGTCTTAAAATAAGTGAGGAGAATTTGCTACCTTTCTATGATCAAAAAATGGATAGATATTCTAGTCTTCTCGGATAAGGACGAATAAACCGTACGCCCCGTCTCCTGCAGGGTTAGGGGTAGGAGACGTTAATTTCCCACGAACGAGATTACTGTGTGGTGGATATCCTCCCCTGGGGTGGTATGGGTGAGAATTGGCCCTGAAAAGCCCCTATGGGGAGTGGTCAAGCTACGTATGTATGTATGTATGTATATATGTATGTATGTATGTATTAGTCGTGTAACTCCATCATCTAGTTTTATCGACCTCAACTGGGACGCTGTTAAGCGAAAAGTGATCAAGACTGCAAACCCAAAGAAACTGAGCTTCTGGCCCAAACCTGGTATTGTCCAAAGACCTCGCTCTGTTTGGTGACTCAGTTGTTCATAGTCTGCAGCCAGTTTTGAGGAAAAGTATCGATGATGCTACCTACCCTTCCAACTGGAAACTGTCTCGTGCAAATCCTCTTTTTAAAAAAGACAGATCAACTGATGTAAATAACTACAGACCAATCTCTCTCTTCAGGGTACCAGGAAAGATCTTGGAAGATGTAGTCAGCAGCTCTCTGGACCATCACATTGAATCTCAAGGCCTGTTAAGTAATAACCAATGGGGATTCCGTAAAAAGTACTCTACTGAAGGCCTTTTGCTTTACCTCACTGAAACCTGGAAGGAAGCCCTAGACACGGGATTGAAGGTTGGGGTCCTCTTTATTGACTTTAGAAAAGCGTTTGATTCTGTGAATCACCTAATTCTTCAGCAAAAACTTAAAGCAATGGGTGTCTCAGGAGACTTTCTGTCTTGGTTTACCAGCTACTTATGTGAGCGTCGCCAATTTCTTAAGTTATCTGGTATGAAGTCTGGACCAAGATTGATAAAATATGGTGTTCTACAAGGATCTATATTTGGTCCAAGACTATTTTCAATTTATGCAAAAGCCTTTCCGGAGGCTGTTACTAATGGGGAACTATTTATGTTTGCCGACGATACCACCATCTTCACTATTGGAAAGGATATAGACAGTATTATAGTGGTTTTACCGTCGATTCTGGATCAAGTCCTTTCATGGTGCAACTCAATCAGGTTGACTGCCCATGAGACAAAATCTGAGGCTTTATTGTTGTCGAAACATGATTTTATTGGTCCCTTGCCACTACTTAAATATGGCCAGAGTGTCAGGAATTTTAAGTCATCATCTCAATGTCTCGGTCTTACATCGATCAAAACTTATCATGGAAAGAACATATCATGGCTGTCAGTAAAACGTTTAACAAGAAACTCGCTATATTAAAACGTTTAAAATTCGTACATAAGTCTAGTCTAGAGTCTATTTATTTCAAGACTATTATTCCATCTGTCTTGTATGGAATCGCTGTATGGGGCTCATGCTCACTGGTCTTGATGGAAAAAATGGAGCGTGTCCACCTGCGAGCTGCAAGGTTAATCCATAATCTGCCTCAAGGACATCAATATGAACGACATGTAAGCTCAGGGGATGATCTCCTATTTCATATTTTTACACGAAAAGGGTACTATTCATAACATATCAATCATATTATGGACTCTCTAATGACTACCTTAATAACTTGGTTTCGAAGCAGGAACACAGATACAGATATTGTGATACAGATATTGTGACCCCTAGGCCAAGGACCTAGGGGTCACAATAAACTACGATCTATCTTGGGGTAAACACGTTTCCTACATAGTAAACAAGGCGAGCAAAGTGTTGGGTATAATTAGGCGATCACTTGGAAACGATAATCGCTATGCGTTTTCCTGCCTCTTTAAGTCGTTAGTAAGACCTATACTCGAATACGCTGTCCCCGTCTGGAGCCCCTACCAAAAAAAGGATATCGAATCCTTGGAAAAAGTCCAAAGAAGCGCATCTCGGTTGGCATTAAAGCAAAAACGCGGAGAAATGAGCTATGAAGACCGCTGCCGTCTACTGAATTGGCAAACTTTGGAGAAACGAAGAGAGTTTTTATCTCTGATCCAGTGCTACAAGATAGTTCTGGAAATAGGTAGTCTTCATTTTTCGAACTTTTTTGAACTTACTAAATGTAATCGAACTAGAGCCAATCACGATTATAAGCTCTACGTAAAAATAGCTATCGTAAATTGCTACAAATTTTCTTTTTTTGTACGGATCGTTAATATGTGGAATAATTTGCCCAAAGATATTGTACACGCAGGATCATTGACTTTATTTCGTAACAGACTAAAGATTTACATGAATATTGATTGAGATGATGGTAAACAGTTTTTAATTATCTGTATATAATGTTTTGATCTTTTATTCGGGGAATCTTTTATATAGGGTTAACCTCTAGAATATCCCCTTTCGAGAGATACTTTTTTACAATTTTTATTTTCCTTTCTCTTGAATAAAGTATTGTATTGTATACAATCTAAGAAAGATTTTAAATATAAATATCACTAGACCAAAAACGGAAATGGGAAGACTATCTTTTAAGCAGAGGGCAGCTATAGCTTGGAATTCTCTTCCAGATCGCATTAAGGAAGCTCCCTTTATTTTGAGTTTTCTGAAAGAAATGAATAAAAATAAGGACATTTTGTTGAAAATACCATCTACCAAGGAGTCATCCATGCTTAAAAATAGAAAAAATTATTTTTTCTATTTTTAAGCATACATCATAGTTTACGTGATAAAAAAGTTTATATTTGTATTTTCAGATAGGTTTATAGTAATAGCTTTAATGTTTACATACCTTGCATCCTTGTATTTTTATAATTCTAGATTGTAAATTGTACGATTGTAATTATAATGTTAACTTAGTGTGCAGCTCCACATCAGGACTTATGGTCTTGCCTATTTTAGTAACCTGCCTTAACAAATAAACTTGTTTTTGCTGTATCTGTGAAATCCACGCGTTTCGGCGATCTTCTAGCTGTTAGCTGTTTGTAACTTTCACCGTTGTTCTCAACAACGATAGGTATACGGAATAGATTAATACCTTCCTTGTTTCCAGATTTTACTCCACAGCCAGGTATTATACAGAGAACCATCGCACTACAACTCACACATACCTCTCTCTACATGTCTCTGTTTACTTTTAGAGGGGGCTCCAAAATGGCGGTTAACGACGGTTGTCAAGGACTAAGGTCACGTGGGTGAAAACCAAGAATTCATTTTTGAGGCGTTCAATAAATACATTTTTGGAGCGTAAAAAAAAACATGACACTTTGGATCTTAAAGCACCATTTTGTGACAATATTTCTCGTACAAGTTTCTCTAAGATTTGAATTGATCCTTTCTTTTTCGCTTGTCATCATATTCCTTTATAAATAATGAATTCACCGCCGCCCAGATAGCCCAATAGATAGTGCGCTGGACTGTTGTGCGGGAGGTCGAGGGTTCGAGCCCCGGCCGGACCAACACCCAAGGTCTTAGATATTCTAGTCTTCTCAGATAGGCAAGAATAAATGGAGGTTTGGGTAGGAGACGTTAACTTGCCACACACGAGATTACCGTGTGATGGATGTACTACCCTGGGGTGGGATGGGTGGTGTAGTGTATTGTACCAGAAGTGCGAAAAGGTTATGTTTGTAGGCATCCCGTGATGCCTAGGGAAAGTTGTTGTTGTGATACTCGTTGGCTGCCATGTGAGTAGTGTGTTGATTAAAATATTCAAATCAAAGGACATCGAGGGTTGTTATCGCTGTATATCCGAATATCACATCTGGCGACGAGGATGGGATGGAGAGGAATGTCCTTGTGCTAGTTTCTTTTTACCATTTTGTGTTTGGAGGGGACATACTTCTTTGCAATGCCTGGCGGAGAATCGAGTGAGGGAGATGGCGGTTCGGCGAGCACAAGTAGTGGGGTGTCGACCCCAGTGGCTGTGGAAGTAGGCAGTTTGCAGCCTTTTCAAATTAAAGGAGATCCGCATTCGGTTTCGCAGCGATGGAGAAAATGGAAAAGAGCGTTTCAGTTATACGCGCTTGGTAAAGGGATCACGAATGACTCGCAGAAATGTGGCCTGTTACTTCACACAGCTGGACTCGATGTACAGGAAGTTTATTTCACACTGGTGCCTGATGGTGCAGAGAAGAACTACGCCGAAACTTTCAAGGTACTGGATGACTATTTTATTCCTAAAGCTAACGTACCGTTTGAGAGACATTTGTTTCGGCAAATTAGTCAGAGTAATGAAGAAACCGTCGATCAATTTGTTTGTCGGCTCAGACTACGAGCCGCTTCATGTGAGTTTGGAGAGCGGGAAGATGAGTACATCAGGGATCAATTGATTGACAAATGTTACTCGGCAAAATTGCGTCGGAAATTTTTAGAAAAGGAAGGCAGTGTTACTTTGAATGATCTACTAGTTACAGCTCGGGCACAGGAAGCAGTTAATTTGCAGATGGAAGCAATGGGGGCTAACAGTGGTTCAGGACAAGTGAACACTGTTGTTGACGATGGGGCAAGGGGAGGCGACATAAGTTCAGAGCAGGTTAACAGTGTGGTAAATTTAAAAGGGAGCACTAGTAGCGAGAAGAGGGGCTGTTTCAATTGTGGTCGAGAGGATCACTTAGCCAGAGATTGGAGATGTCCTGCTCGAGGTAGAAAGTGTCTTCAGTGTGGAGAAATTGGACATTTCAAGGTCAAGTGTTGTAAGAAGCTCGCTAAGGATTCCCATATGGGGCAAAGACAAGGTGACGGTCGGCGTGATTGGAGAAATACATCTAGTATGAATGAAAGAGGCAGAAAGACAAACACAAATTATGTTGATAGTAGCACTAAATCAAGACAAGACTCAACACCTAACTATGTGTTTTCAGTGGAGGATAAGCCTGACCAAAAGAGTGGAATAGTAACTGTTGTAGTTGGAGGTACTCATTTGCCAAATGTCCTTGTTGACTCAGGAGCAACATGCAACCTTTTAGGCCAAGGAACTTGGGAGTGGCTTAAGTCACAGAAAATCCAGTGTCAGACCCGAAAGGAGGCCAAAGCCTTATTTCCTTATGGAAGTACAAAGCCATTGCCAACACTTGGAACACTTACAGCAGATATAATGTCCATTGACACTGGTGTGACCTGCAAAGCTGATTTTGTAGTTATAAATGGAGATGGCAGAAGTCTCCTCTGCAGAGAAACAGCAGTGAAACTTGGTTTGCTACGACTTGGGCCTAGCCATGCCGTTAATGCCGTCAATACAGAAGCTGATATCAAAGAAAAGTACAAAGAACTTTTCAGCGGTGTTGGGCTTCTTAGGGATTACGAGTTGAAGTTAAATATCGATGATTCGGTGAAGCCGGTGGCGCAGCCAGTCCGCAGGATTCCATTCGGTGTACGAGAGAAAGTCGAGAGAAAGCTAGATGAATTGTTGGAGAGTGGAATTATAGAGGAGGTTCCTGATGGACCAACAGGGTGGGTCTCACCACTTGTGGTTATACCCAAGGCAGATGGAGATATCAGGATTTGTGTAGACATGAGGTGTGCCAATCAGGCAATAGTGAGGGAACGTCAGCCTATCCCTACAATAGAGGAGGTGCTTCTAGATCTTAATGGTAGCACAGTATTCAGTCGTGTAGATCTGAAGTGGGGATTTCATCAGATACTTCTTGCTGAGGAGAGTAGACATGTGACAACGTTCGTGACTCACCGTGGTCTCTATAGATATACCCGACTCATGTTTGGTGTCACCTCAGCACCTGAAAAGTACCAACAAATCATCCGGGACGTATTGCGAGGCTGTGAGGGCGTGGCTAATATAGCAGATGACCTAATAATTCACGGACAAGGGGAGGAGCAGCATGATAGGAGGCTCTTGGCTGTGCTCGATCGATTGAGGGAAGCAGGTCTGACACTGAACAAAGACAAATGTGAATTCAGATTACCCAGATTGACATTTTTTGGTCACGAAGTAACACAGACCGGTATAGAACCCAGTGAAGAGAAAGTCGCAGCAATCAGACAGGCAGGTCCTCCACAGAATGTTAGTGAAGCCAGATCTTTCCTCGGTCTTGCCCAGTTTGTGTCTAAGTTTGTCCCAGATCTGTCATCCATTGCAGAACCCATTCAGAGGTTAACCCACAAGAATACTGAGTTAAAATGGGGCAAAGAACAACAGTTGGCATTCGAGAAGTTAAAAGAGCTGATCACGCACGCGGATGTCCTAGCTTACTTCGATGTAAACAGCAGAACAAGAATTGTGGCAGATGCGTCACCGGTGGGGCTTGGAGCGGTTTTAACCCAGCTACATGGAAGTGAGTGGCGTGTGATTGGGTATGCTTCGCGACGCCTGTCTGATGTGGAGCGGCGATACAGCCAAACAGAGAAAGAGGCCTTAGCCCTGGTATGGGCTTGCGAACGCTTTAACATGTATGTTTTCGGCAGGGAGTTTGAGCTTGAGACGGATCATAAGCCGCTGGAGTACATCTATTCTCAGAAATCGAAGACTTCTGCCCGTGTGGAAAGGTGGGTCCTTCGCCTACAGGCCTATCACTTTAAGGTTGTTTACAGACCAGGCAAGACCAATATCGCAGATGCCTTGTCTAGGCTAAATTGTGGGTTCCAAGGTAACGACGGAGAAGATTATGACTTTGTGCATGCTGTGGTTGAGAATAGTGTTCCTTGTGCTTTGACACCTGCTGAACTAGAAAAAGCCTCAGCTGAGGATATGGAGCTGAACCTCATCAAAGACTGCGTCCAAACAGGAGATTGGAGTCAGTGCAATGTACCTGCATACCTGCATGTGAAGAATGAATTGTGTACATATGGTGGGCTGCTTTTACGGGGTTCCAGGCTAGTGATTCCCCGAGAATTGCGACCGCGTGTTTTGGAGTTGGCCCACGAGGGACATCAGGGTATTGTTAAAACAAAATGTAGACTGCGCAGTAAAGTATGGTGGCCCAAGATGGATGCTGATACAGAGAAGCTGTGCAGGAGTTGCCATGGTTGTCAAGTGGTCAGTGAATATGCTCCCCCAGAACCTATGGCACGAGCTCTTCCTCCCAGTGGCCCTTGGGAAGATTGTGCAGCTGACATTCTTGGTCCCTTACCTTCAGGGGAAAGTTTACTGGTGGTGGTAGACTATTTTAGTAGATATTTTGAAGTGGTTATTTTGAGGTCAACTTCTAGCACAAGACTCATTGAAGCTCTAAAACCAATATTTGCCCGGTTTGGAGTGCCGCATACACTCAAGACTGACAATGGGCCTCAACTGGTATCTGAAGAATTCGAAGCCTTCCTTGCAGAAAATGGGATAGAACACCGCACAACAACTCCCCTGTGGCCGCAGGCCAATGGGGAAGTAGAGCGTCAGAATCGCACATTGATGAAGTCAGTCCAGATAGCTCACATTGAGGGGAAAGATTGGCGTCAAGAGTTACAGACGTTCCTAACCGCATATAGGTCAACTCCTCAGATGACAACTGGGGCAACACCCTTCTACCTGATGTTTGGAAGGGAAATGCGGTCAAAGTTGCCAGACTTGCGAAGGGAGGCACCTATCACTAATGAGGAAGTCCGCGATCGAGACTGGTCAAGGAAGTTATCACAGAAAGAGTATGTTGATGCAAAGAGAACTGCTGTTGCAAGTGAAGTGGAGGTTGGAGATAAAGTACTCCTGAAGAACTCGAAGACTAACAAATTGTCTCCAAACTATGACCCAAATCCTTGCGAAGTAATAGACAGGAAAGGAGGAGAGGTAACAATTAGAAGTACAGCCGGTGCCGAATTTAAAAGAAATGTCTCATTTGTGAAAAAGTATCAAGAGAAACCCTTGGAGGCGAAAGTCGATATTACTCCCGTCCATCGAGAGCAAGAAGGAACAAACCAAACAGAGGTAGCAAAAGGGGAGGATGAACTCCCAAGGCCAGGGCCAACTGGATCATCGATGTCTGTTCAGCAGGCCACTCCCACTATCCGAAGTCCACTTAACCAGATAGTTTGTCCTAGGCCAGCTCGGAATGTCAGACCGCCTAAACGATTTGACGACTACGAACTTTCTAAGGGATAATTGAATGTTATTTGTTGTAGGCTCATTGATATTATGTTAGGAATCCGACTGGACTTTGTTTATGAACAGTAGGCCCGGGCCTGCATTTATATGCAAGACATTGTAAGAGTTGTGTTATTTATGTTTGGGTTTTCGCTCTAAATTAAGGAAAAACAGGGAGGGATGTAATGTATTGTACCAGAAGTGCGAAAAGGTTATGTTTGTAGGCATCCCGTGATGCCTAGGGAAAGTTGTTGTTGTGATACTCGTTGGCTGCCATGTGAGTAGTGTGTTGATTAAAATATTCAAATCAAAGGACATCGAGGGTTGTTATCGCTGTATATCCGAATATCACAGGTGGGAAGTTGAGGGCCATATGCTAGAAAACTTTGTAAGTTAATATGTTACCCTCGTTAAATAAAGATGTATGAGTATGAGGGTGTTGAAGTTGGTCAAGGTGGCCATCATTACATCATAAACTATATTTTCATCAAAATAATTGATTTCGGAAAGAGTATCGAAAGAAACTTCCCTGTAGTTTCTTTGAGTTACACTTACCATCACTCATACCTTTTCCTAAAGAACCGTTCCCGTTCACATACAGTTGATTCTCGCATTAGATATCCTGCCAGTACAGACAAAAGTTAAATCTTCGGGAAAAACTATGGAAACAAGCATCACCATTGCACATTAATGAACAGTTTGTGTGGTCCTACCTTTGTTAAATGGCCAATTTGCAAATGGATTCATCCAAAACAGTTTTACTTTTTGTTGTCGTGGAAGACCAGCGCTTTATATTGTTTTGATCACTCGCTTAGTTATAACCGAAGTAGGTGTATACCATGACCTAAGAGAAACTGGAAACCTGAAGTATGGTAGTATACGTTTTTCACGTCACACTAAACAAAGAATGAAAATAAATAAATAAACAAACATGTGTAGATAATTTTTTATCGCCCCCTGTTATCAGAGACAAAAAATATCTTAAGAAGGAAAAAAAGTATTATGTCACAAATGTGAAACATTGGTTTGATTGAGACCTGTTAGTGCCAAAGTAATGAAACCTATTGCAAAATGAACTTAGAAAAAAAATAGAATCAAACTTTATTCTTCTTTCACTCAATAGGGGTGGGGTGAGGATTGGCGTTAAAATGGTTGATATGAACCCTTGTTGAGTCTGACGTTCTTGTTATTTCAAGTCTCTCCCCAGATCACTGAGCCTCCGATAAACTCGACTAATACCGAAGGATACTCTGTCAACTTTAGCTGCCGAGCGTCAGGAATACCAACACCAACATTAGTCTGGGTTTTTAATAATAGTGACCTACCATCTGGTATCAATCAAACCGATCGAGAAGGAGAATCAATCCTGGAACTGCCACGTGTCACTAAAGAGATGAAGGGGACTTACAAATGTACGGCAATAAATAAAGAAAGTTCAACTAGTTCCTCTGCAACACTAATTGTTTGTGATAAGTTTGATATAAACAAAAATTAATATTGTTATTTTGTATGAAAATAAATAGGAAAATGAAGATAGTGGAAGGCCCCAGGTGGACAAGAAGGTGAAGGCTATTGTTAAAAAGGGGGGAGGGGGAGGGGATTGGAGCCTATTGTTTTACATAGAGAACTTCCCACCATTGCAACTATGAATTGATGTGTGCAAACATAGAGAACAAATGCTGAAAAGGTTTACATCTTGTTGAAATTTTTCCCAAAAGTTTGAGGAAGTTCATGAGTAAATACTGCCGCTAGAAATCCGGGGTAATAATGGGCTTGGAAATCTTGCATTACATATAGGGATATAATTTGTAACTAGCTATTTGGTTCCAGACCTTAAAAGACCCCGTTATTTCGAGTCAAACGAGTAGATCTGAAAATATAAAAAGAGGTAAGGATTAACTACAAAAAATGGCGCTATCGTTCGTTGACTGATACAAACTACTTGATAATGTGCGTTGTACATCTTAGCTAGAACATTTTATCGAAAATAGTTCTGCGATGGAGAGATCCAGGATATTCATAATAGGGCAGAAGGATCTGAAAAAGAAAGCGAGATTCAAAGACCGTATATGGATGAGATCCAAGATTGGAAATCTCGACAGTGAACAAGGTAATGGTTACAAAGAAAACTACTTTCATTCCTGTGCGAAATCCGAGGTCAAATGGCTATAAAATTTTCAAAATAATTCATTTGGATATTTATTTGCTTTGCAACTATGTACAAAGTTGATTTGTGGATTTGCAGCTCGTTTTGATCGCATCTCACGGACAAAAAATTGCATTTCTGTATTGAAATTTTCGAAAACTTTATTAAAAGGTCAATTCTGGCTCGTTTCCTTTTAATACGTCTGTTTGTTTATTTGTTTGTTTGTTTAGTGTTGACTCTGCAGTTTAAATTTTAATTGCCTCTCTCCCAAAGTAGGTAAAGCCTCAGCTCAAGTTGTGCCAGAGTCACATCAAACACTCACAACGGGAGATGTCTTTGTATTGACCTGTAAAGTCAACGAGGAAACCATAAACACAACTTGGAAAAAAGATGGAAAATTATTAAAAGAACGAGCAGTTATAGATACCCGACTTGGTGAGACAAAGAGTAAACTTGTTATTACTGAGGTTGTGGAAGAGGACAGTGGTGAATATTCTTGTGAAGCAAGTAACATATTAGGAATTGTGGCGCGCTCTTCTGTGATATTGGATGTAGAGAAAGTAAGCTAGTGTAGCTGCAATATCTTTTCTGTGAACTAGAATCACAAGTTTTTATATTCCTCAGCTTTTCCATTGTTATTTTTTCATCTTCTTGAAACTAAAATCATTAAATGAAAACGAAGTTAGATGCAGAAGCAGCATCCCATATCTGGAGATAACTATATGATTTGCTATGATAGCATACATTGTATTACAAGTACATGCTCACGTTACATTTTCTATGACTACTTCAAGTTCTGCGTAAGATTGTTTGTACTCCCCATAGTGAGTATCATAGCTGATCAGATTGTATCACCTCAACACAAGTAGTAAACAATACGAATGTCAAATAGTCAGAACAAAGGGTAATAATTCCACCCATCTACTTCTCTACCCTGAGAACTGGCGGGACTGGTTGCCTTTGTTAATAAACTAAATTTCTTTCCTACAAGAAATGCAGCAGCTCCTTCCAGCAGCCCAGTAGAGTGGTACTACATTGTTAGACCGGTGGCTGCCGTCATGTTCATCCTGGCTCTCATTGGATATATTGCCTTGCCTTGCAGCAGGTAAAAGGAACTTTGAAGAGGTGCCACAGGTTACCTAAAAAAGTGTTTTATATAGAAAATTGCGGCTACAGAATAATATAAAAAAATAAAAAAAATTATAAAATAAAATTAATAAAATTAGTGAAATAAAATAAAATTAGTGGAATGAAAAGCGTTCTTTGATCCCTGTGTCAGTCTAAATCCCACAGGGATCAACGAACGCTTTTCGTTCCACTAATTTGTTTGTGTTTTTCTCGTTGCCATGTTCCCACCAATAACGTAGCTCCATTTTCTGCCTTTAAAAGCACAAACAACCCACAATTCCTCTATTTGCTCCGACGAAGGGCTAACGCTCGAAACGTCAGCTTTTTTAATCGTTATGGTGGCTAATTTACCATTTCAACTTTGTTGATATATCTAAATTATTTCGTTACCCCCACCGACGCAGCCCCAAACAGTTTTTTTAGAAACTGTCAGCCTTTATTCCTTCTTAGTTTTAGACATAGTCTAATGTTAGTTAATAGTGACTTCTGCACCGACTGAACTAAGTGAAGAAAGTCATTCTTTCTCACAACAAAGCCATTTCTTCCATCAATAGCCTTCCAAGAAGATGCAGGACCGGACGAGCGAGGAGCAACTGCAGCAATTCCCAACCGTGAAGGGGGTGAACACGGTGCTACTGTAAATCCCTTTGTGACTGAAGAAGATATCAATTCTTTGCCATATTCCCTGGTGATGGACGATAACGGTCTTGGTACTTTGGCGCGCCCCCTTGTGACTGACGAGGAATGTCTTTATTGTTCAACATGCTCTCTTGCGATTTAGGAGGAAGACTCTAGCAAATCAGTGTGCTCCCCTGTGATAAGGGTACAAGGTTTGGAAGCCACAGTATGTCGTCCTGTGACTGAAAAGGAGATCTTAAATCTTTACTACATCTTTTTGCCACTGAGGCGAGCAGACCTGATGCCTCACAATTTCCTCCCGTAATCGTGGAAGATGTCAATTCTTTGAAATACCCTCCCTTGATTAAAGAAAAAGGCCATACTCATTCCGTTTTCCCTCTTGATGTCGATAAAGGTATAACAAGCAAACCTGAAACTGGTGCTGATGATCAAGGTGCTGCAGCAGTACAAGCTGTAAGGGAGGCAGGAGAGAAAGAACCTAAGACTTGCTAGCTTGAGAGCATAAAGGATGAACAAGACGATATTGAAAAACATATGAAGGATCAAGGTGATGCTGTAGACCTTTGCGATGAAGCAGTTAATGTGCATGGGCATAATGGTTATCAACTAGCGACTGTGGATACAGAAGAAATCGGAAATTACGAACACGAGGAAACCTCCTAAGCAGCTCCTCTTGTGCAGGATTGAATCATAATAGCAAAATTTCTGAACCTTCAATGTTGTAGTCTTTTATTACTCATTGGTAATTTGCAGTTTAAATTTCGAAAACCTTAGACTTAACTCTCTGTAACTCCTGATTTTAACGTGTAATGCTCATTTTATATTTGTAATGCTTTGTTAGTCATGATAATCATTTTTACGGTCTATAAATGGAGGCTAATCGGAGGTTTTCTCCAAAGAAAAGTTGCCTATTTACTTCACTTTTACGCTTCTTAGTTTGGCGTTTATTTCCCTGTTGCACCCGTGAGTGCCTTTGGTGTTATCGACTGCGGGCTGGTAGAGACGAAAAGATACAAAAAAAGGCATCGCTGTTAAGATAATTCTTGTAACTGATTACCTCAGACATAGATAATAAATTTGTGAGTGTTAGTATAAGTATAAGTAATATTTCCTAGTGCTTTAGAGAAGAAAAACAGTTTTGGTTTCTTCGTCTCCAAGCAAAGTTGCTGTTAAGAACTCAAAGTGACCGTTAAGAACGACAAACAAATAGATGTTAACATCTTTCAAGCTACTATTAATATTGACCCTGCTGAAAGTAATTAACTTGTTGTGAAACACTCTATAAATGCTTCATTAAGCTTATAGGAACTAAACTCGTTTTGTTTATTCTATCCATTGTTACAAAATTGCTGGTCCGGATCAGACAACTTTCAGGGAGAAAAACGCAAATGCGCAGAACATTCATAAAGAATAGATTGAAGAGACAAAAGGAAAAGAAGATTTAGGCAAGAAAATCTGACTGTAGTTATAAAGGAAACCATAAACTAAGATGACATTTATTATCAACGGGTGAGAATTCAGAAAATCTAGTAGCCCCGTGGCAAATTCCCTTTCGTAAACGGTCGTTGTCATTTAAAACGGTCGATGCTGTTTCTCAGAACGGTCTTTGCTATTTAAAACGGCCGATGCCAATCTCAGAACGGACGATGCCTTCGGAAAGGTCAATGCCAGGGAGGTAACCGATAGTTCCGACTCTCTGACGACATGTGTGACAATCAGCGTGACAATGAGGCGCTCGTGTATATTCCGCGTGACTAGCTTTCCCTCAAACCAACCATTTATTTAAAGTTTAAATATAATTATTTCACTTATGATATACATAAGTCAAAGAATTAAAGAGGACTGTACGGGTACGCAAATAATTCCAGGACCGCAAATGATCCCGGACCGCAAATGATCCCCACACCGAAAAGCAATTGATCCCGACTAAAAAATAAGGAATGGCATGGATTGATATGAAAACACGTTTTATTATTTTATAAGAAATATTCCACAGCTGATTTTCTTTCTCGATTCTAGCGGAAAATCTGTGACATAGCGTGACGTTCTGTCGAGTAACACAAACCGTTTTAAGGGCCGAAGATTTTGTCCATTCCAAGACTTTTAGCGTAGTGCAATAATTTTCTAAAGACATTTGTTGTGATCGTGGGCTGCGAATCTTCTGTTAATTGTGTAGAACGTTGGAGAACATACTCAATCGGATTTCAATTCTGTTGCATATGATCAATGCTTCCGGTGCACGTGTGATTTCAGTGAAATAGAGCATGTAAAAATAACAAGGACAACGGAGAATTAAAATGCACACATTGTATGATAGCTGTAAAAAAAACTTACATTTCCGCAGTTGATTTCACCGATTGCCTAGCCTTTTTAAATAACAGTCTTTCGCTCAGCATTCTCGTTAAAAATTGTACCCAGAGTGGGGATATGGCCTTGCTGGGCCATGAAGCTGAGCTTCATTACCATAGCCTAGAACCAACAGCATCGCAGAATTACCAACTAGCAGTTGTTCAGGAATTAAAGCAGAAATACGGCGAAGGGAAAATCACTAAGGACATTTTCCCCAGAGGTGGAAGGCAGTTCGATTGTTACTCACACGGTGTCTTTCAGATCGGGGAGGGTGGAGTATTACAGGTTTATTCAGATGACAGCGTTTTTTTCTACAGTTGCCTCCTGGAGTAGTTTTAGTTAGGAACTTTAGCTGAAGACACACATGGCAAAGAAAAAGCAAGCAGCGCTGCATATGTTGGACGGAATCTTATTATCTAAAACATTGAGTTCTTGTTATTGTTTTAGCCGTTGTTATCAGTCGTATGGCGTCAATGGACTGAGAAGATTTGATTTGAAGATACTGTAACACCAAAATAACAATGTTTTGCTGAGGAGAGATACGAGGCGTAGATGGCGTCATTAATGAAAATCTGTTAAAGGGATTCTGGTTGCAAAGAAAACGAAACTTCTGGCCTGCAGTTCAAATCAGCAGTTTCATTTGTCCGTTGCCAGTTGTTAGAGTAAATAAAAAAAATTCAGCACAAAGTGCGGAGAAGATGCTAGTTATGAGCCATTATAATCGCTGTTCACGGGAATTCCTATCCGCACTATTTCAGCATCCATGCCATTCCTTATTTTTTAGTCGGGATTATTCGCAGCTCGGTGTGGGGATCATTTGCTGTCCGCGATCATTTGCAGTCCAATTTGGGGATCATTTGCGGTCCGGGATCATTTGGGGTCCTGGGATCATTTGCGGACCCGTACAGGACGCATCGCTTCTCTGTGACTGAGTTTCGCGCCTAAGCGCTCGTCAGACAGAACTTTATTCAATGAAGAACATACTTCGTTATAAACAAATTAGATGAGTAGCTAATTGATTCACTCGTTTGATGATCTGATCTACGTGTTAAATAAAAATTCTATCGAGCTATTTCTTGGCGGTTTGTGAAATTTGCTAGGTGAAACCTATTCTCGTGGCGGCATTTAGAAATGAGTTTTGTTCTATTCTTTAGTGAAGACAGTTTCTTAGCTCTAAGTAAAGTTTTTTATTTCTGTGAGGCACAAGTGGCACCGCGTGCTTTTGTTTCTGTAGGCCGGGGTGGTCGCTAAAATACTCCAGTTAATTGTAAAAGTTGGTGTTGTTGTCGTTGAGTGCCCAGATATGTTTTGATAGTTCCGTGCTGTTTGAATAGTTTCTGTTCCGAAAAGAAAGTTTTTGTTGCGTGTAAAGTTGTTTACAAGTTCCTTCTGTTAGTGCTATGCAATTCTTTTCGGTTGTATCACTTTCTGTTGTTACGTTGGCGTTGTAGACGACGCTTGAAGTGAGGTAGTTGTTCTTCAGATGGCAGTAGTTTTTTTTTTCCTGCTGTTACACTTGTTTTCCGTAGAGGTTGTTTCGAGGATTTTTCAGTTGTGTTTCTTAATTATGGTTTGCAGGTTGTCTGTGCAGCTATAACTAACTTTTATGTCGTTTTTGTTGAAAATCCTGTTGTACCGGTGATTTTTCGGAAAACGTTTACTGACGAGGTTCAGAAACTCTCTGCCGATGTTTGTTTGTACGTTCAGGCTGTAATCCGCCTTCCCTCGCTCCTTCCCTCCCTCGCTCCTTCCCTCCCTCACTCCTTTCTAATCTGTTGGACACTTAATTTGTTTATTAAACCTGTTTTCCCCTGTCTCCCCTACTAGGTTTGACTTTGTACCCTACCTTGTGCAATTTTCTTTTATAACATAGCCTTACAAAGCTCGCGCTCTGATTGGCTAATATGCTCGATCCATTCGCCCGTGGGGTGCACGCTGACATCAGGTTGTTTTGTTTTTATAAAGACACTCAGAAGACCAAAAAAACAAAAAACTGGTCTGTATCAATCTTTCGAGGTGAGTAATAAACAGCAGCAGTTTTAGAAAGTGTGTTTCAGCGATTTAGCGATAAATAAAATTCTTCACAATCGTTCACTTCAAAACCTTTTAGGTTTGGGAAGCCATTTAAATGCTTCCGGCGAGCCAAACTGTACTTGTGAGTTATACAAAATTTCTTTCCTATAAGCCTCCGCTATCTGTTCTTTTACTGTACCAAATAAAGAAAGTAACAGAAATGAATTCTTTTGAGCCATTCACGTATTCAATTTCAGTCTGGCGCTCAGAGAAAGCTATATAAACGCTGCTCGAAAACATGACGATTGGTCAGCTGGAGCACAATCTGAGGCGATTTTATGCCGAGGCACGAACTCAGAAAGGGGAGCTATACAGTAAATCCACCTTGCTTGAGTTCAGACATGGAATTGAAAGATATCTCAACTCTTCTCCACACTAAAAATGGCTCCAACTAGCAAGGGACCTGAGGCATCTGCGGGCAAACCAAATGTTAGACGCTCAACTTGTCAATTTAAAACGAAGCATGAAGGAAAACATAACCCACAAAGCTGGTAGTGAAGAAGAGCATCTCAAACAGCTCAAGGCCGGGGGTACTTTTTTGCTTTCCTCCCAATACGACGGCTACAAGGTTCTAAAGCTCTACCTTGAAAAGATGAACTCGAGATGCAGTGCTTTTTTCCAGTATCAGAGCAACGGCCATAGTTCTTTGGTCCAATGCTGGCGTCCCAAATCGACATATCATGTCTATTTCTGGCCATCGAAACGAGCAGTCTCTTGCCCACTACAACGCTTGACCATCCGTTTCACAGCTCTAAAATTGCAGTTATATGCTCTCAAGGGCGCTTTCGGTCCCAACTACTTGTTGTGTATCCCCGACTTCCTCAGCGGTGCTGCCATTGCAGTCCACAGTCCGAGTGATCAAAGGTTCACGTCAAGAATGAAGTAACTCACGGTTTGCTGGAAACGTGATGCCACTCTTCCAAGACTGCTTCATTCAAACTATGCAGTTTGTCTTCAATTCTCTGGGAAACCGACCCAACTGAGACGAATTTCAATAAATAGAGAGCTTAAGCACCAGACGTTCTTGACAACACGAACGGCAGAGAAGCCGCGTAAGACTGGATCGAGGCCTTCGTTCTTGGCGCGAAATAGGAAGGTTAAGCAGTCGACGTTTTTCAGACACGGACTTCTACCCGTGTTAACATGTCTTTGCTAAAAGATGCTAGAGATATGACCTTAATGGGCAAGGGAATAAGTTTCTTTACCCTACCCTCTTGACAGAATGAATAATTCGTCTTTCATATTTATTAGGCGACTTGAAAATTTACCACTTCATAGTTGTGTAAACAGTGCGAACGAACGAGCATGAAGTTTTCAGTGCATGATCTGGATGCCTAGAGGACCACTTCTCTTTTTCTAAATTCGTTAACCACAGTGAGATTTGTTATTCTTATGTTTATAGTCGGTTGCTCAAAACCTAGCATAGATGCATACGATATACAATGTGCAGTTACCAAATACAACCGATGCAGAAAGATTTATCTAATTTTGCACTTTGTTATTGTATCTAAATGTCGCTTAAGTGTCTTAATTCTAAATTATCACTCAAAGTAATTTGTGATAAGCTTAAACCCGGTTTAAAAAAATCTTAGTTCTGCATTAGATGATTGAAATGGACATGAAATTAAATGACTTAACTCACTCAGACTTGGCAAGAAAATTGTCTGCCATTGTCGAATCCCGTTTAATCTATCGATTAAGCAAAAACCACTTTACGCGCTACGAAAACGTTTTTTAATCACTTAATGAAAAGCAGAAGAGCTTTTTATGGTTTTGAGTCAATAATTTATCTCCTATAAACAAAATAGCAGCTTATTTTTGTGGCGTCCTACCTTCAACCTGAAAAGTGGCGTTCTGGCGTCTGCGACGTGACCACGCGAACGTTGTGACATGCGCCGTATGTACATAGGTCCTCTAATGACTTCCGGTAGGCGTTTGTGACCTCAAGAACGTCTGGTGCTTAAGCTCTCTAATATTGAAAGTCAGTGTTATAAAAGAAATGGTTCGCGTGCAGCGTGCAGCCATCGAGTTATGGATGCACTTCGGGAGGTTTGCTAAACACTCAAAATGATAGAGTCGCACTCATCTATCGCCTAGTGCGACACTTACGCTTCTTTCGTGCTTAGCAACCTCCCGCGCGCACCATAACTCGACGAAAGCTATGCAAATGCCAAACATGCGATCCATTATCTAAATGCCAAATGAAATACACGGAGAAAGCAGTGAACCCGAATACCAAGGAACAGATCATTATCAAAGGTAATCCTACATTGCCAGAGCAGTTTGTAAATGCATTTAATGAGAAAAATTTTAATATCACAATGAAACACCAGTCCACATGTCAAGTAATTGTCAGTACAGGAATGCAGATGAAAATATGAAAGTACGAGAATCTGGAGGAACCATTGTCTCCCATTCTCATTTTAGATTGAGATGTGAAAGAGAACCCTCCAGAATTCCTTACAGAATGGTTACCAGGATTTTTAACAGAAAAAGCAAACAGAATTGTAGTGAAATTACTACATCTTAAAAATCGCACGCAAACAACGCAAGTAGGCCATCGCATTTCAGATAAAGCTGTCGTTGGATGTGGTGTACCTCAAGGATCAATTCTTGGAACATAAACTATCTTGCTATATGTGAAGGATAATCACAGACCCTGGAATAAATTTAGGTTTTGCCTTTTTGTAGACGACACTAACATTTTGTATGCGGAAAAAAAAAATTAAAAACCTGGAAAAAGTAGTCGACTACGAGTTAAAAAACCTTTATAACTGGTTGACAGCCAACAAGCTAACTCTTAACACTAAAAAACTAGCTTTGTAACTTTCGAGCTGCAGGATTGTATTAAGACGCCCTTGATTCAACTCAATCGAAAGGCGCTCTTTATAAAAGAACCCATAGACTTAGTTTTGTGTAGTCCTCCGTTTACATCCCGTGGGTTCACTTCATGGTGACTTTGTATGTGGACTCCTTCTGCGTTCTCATTAGAAGGCACGACCTCCGCATCAGCACCAGGATTCTTAAGTATAATTACCCGCTCAATTTCGCATGGGACATAGAGGAATCTGATTCTGGAAATAATTTCTCGCCGGGCAATTCTTGTAAGGATGCCCTGGTACCGAAAAAGTAATGAAACATCTGCTCCTATGACATATGTACTTTCCGTTTCTTTTCAGACTGATAAACTATTGAGAGAGGTCCTGGACAATGCTACTTCGCTTCTGTTTGAACTGAGGTTTGATGTGCATCAGGTTAGGCTTGAATACCATCAACTTTTAAGGGTGACTAACATCTCATTTCTCCTCAAAATATCTCCCCTAAATTAAACATTATAGTGAAGAGAATGAAAGAAATTATCGCTATCATAAGGACCCTCTGATTTTCAAACAGGTTCTCCTCTCAAGTACAACAGGAAATATATAGAGGAATGGAAAATGTGGATCTTAAACGCTTAATTTCCTAGGAGGGGCGCTTCTTATGTGGCGCTCACCTTGTAATGGTCATATTCTAAAATTGAATTTGAGATATCAAGAGTAAAACAGGAACATGTTTAAAATGTTATTAATTGTATCATTTTGGTGGAAAAATGGTCTTGCTCTTTGTAGGGGCTTGCTCCATGTTTACAAAAGTTTTAATGCTGCTGGCCTTTTTGTGATAAGAGCCCTCTTTGCGAGAAGAGTTTATCCTGTAATGGTTCTTCTTTGACAGAATCCAAGTGTTTCAAATATCCCGGTCATGATGGATTAGCACTTGCATTTTTTAGCAACCATATTAAGTACGTAGTCAATGAGGTCTCGAGGAAACTGAATGTTTTTAAACATTTGAGAATCCTTGACAGAAATTTCACCCATTTCGATTACTGTGATGTGGCTTGGCACGGGTGTGGAAAAGCTAACTTTGATTCTCTCAAGAGTCTACAGTATCGAGCTGCAAAGTTAATTTTTTTCAAATGCTGGTCTCAACCCCCTAATCCTTTGCACTTTGACATGAGTCTCCGCATTCTCCATACTGGTCTCTACATGTTTCCTTAGCTCCTGACAAGGAAAATGTGTTAAATAATCAAGAGCAAAGAGCCTCTTCAGTTTCTGATCACTTCATTTACTCTCGTGACTGTAATGTATGTGACTCAGGGATGACATTGTAAGGAGAAATCAGGTGCTACTCACTCTTAATGGCTACCTTTGATGCAAGGTTGACCTTGTAACTCATCCCTACAATCCTACAGTGAACAATGGCTAGTGACCGGACTGAGTTTATGATAACTTTATGAGATTATGTTTCTTGTTATTTCAGGCCAACTGCTTCTCAGTAGAAGACAATGTCCTAAACATTTTTGGCTTATGAAGATTGTTGAAGCCCAAGAAGAAACAGTAAGTATTCCATTGGGACATTAAGCATTCTCTTACAGTCAAACCGTAATCTATTTTTTCCGACCATGAATACACACAAGAATTTCTACAAGTTCGTCAAGATATAGATAGGCGAAAAAAGCTCTCGATAACATTCCATTTACAACATTTATAAGAAGTTCTACACAACACTCGCACTCACCTTCCCCCCCCCCCATGTCAGACGCCATGTTGAAATAGTTCCGATCCATCATCACGTGTTTGAATAATCCAATCAGAAATGGACTTCTGATTTGAACAATGATCCGCGCCTTTTCAAAGCGAATTCAGCTATCGGGTTCAATATTCAAATGACCAATCCATTATTGCACTCTTGAAACGGTTCAAATATTCAATTCGTTATTGCGCTCGTGGAACGATTAGCGGGCTCGATATTCAAATAATGAAATCATTAATGTAATCCTGAGGGGTACGATTCACTTAGTTTGACTTGGTCTTTCATAAATTGCTTGTAAATTTGAAGGGCTCAGATGACAGTGTTTCTTAGGTAATTCAACTCAACTCAACTTTATTGTAATCAGACATGACATGACACTTAACAAATGACGCACTACCCACAAATAGCAGAGCTAGTATTCAAATTCAATCTACGTGAGCTCCAAATTTCAAATTCACAGAAAAAACTTCCCTCCCATTGTCTCATTAGTAATTCTCATTACTGTCAGCCAAACAATTCTTATGATGTTTGATCTGAGAATTTGGTATTGGATCAACTAATTAGTATTTTTGTGTGGCTTACACGAATTGTAAACTGCACTATGTCATGATCCAAGATGTTCATTTGATAGTCTATTTGGTAGACTACAACTCCTTTTCAGCTACTTATTTGGTTTGGTTGACTCATCGCAACACTGATATGCATAAAAATTACACTCTTAATTGGCTGAAAACAGCTAGGTGCCTTTCTCATTTATAACTACTGCAAAACTCTAGTAAAAATGTCAATTAGGCTCAGGAACAATAGATCACACTAAAAACCAATCAGATTTATACAAAGTAAGTTTTGCTGATTGATACACCGTTTAGCTGACCAAAATAAACAAAATCTTCGATGTTTTTATGTATATTGAATAACAATAACAAAATTGCATTCTGAGTAAGATTTCAGCTGAAGGAAAATTTTGATAGCATGTCAACTTGAAATTGGAAAACACACTGGCATGAAACTACAATTTCAACAATAATAAAACTTAAAAATTCTGGTACTTTAAATCATATGATATTATCGTACACTTACCTGTACATTGAACTCTATTATGTTTAAGTTATATCTCGGATTAATGTTCCTGAAATCCATTATGGTGACACTCTATCTCTAATAAACTCTCTGTTAAATAAAACCTCCAGATAAAATTGTAAATCTTATTTGGTTCAAAAATTATTAGCAATGTCAATGTCATGTTACTTCAGAGTACTACTCAACATTGCTTGTGCCCTGATCTTGCTTTACAACTATTTCTTTTAACTAAATTCTTCCATTTGCAACCCTATAACTACCTACCTCAGCTAAATTTTTCTGTGTGGTTTATTGAAAATACAGGGAGAAAGTTAGTCTTGGTCACTCATGGGAGTTAAAGGGTTGAGGCAAAATAGAAGCAAACATTTAGAAAAGATTGCTCATTTCAAGCGTTATGGAAACAAAGAGAAATACAAATTGAAATGATCTGGACAAAAAGATTAACCAAATATTTTGAAGTTGATACATTTGCAATTCGTTTCAAGGTGGCGAAAGGCACTTTTCTTCAACTCCTACCCGCTCTATTCGGAACGTGCAAAAAACCGTTTTCCTTCTTTACGGCAGTGATTGACATTTAGGGCCTATTACATGTAGTTCAAACTTTGGTCTATCCGTGTCTTTAAAAGAACTGTTTCAACTTGGTTTGCTGCCACTTGGAAAATTTGAGGAGTTAACGAATTCAACTCGGTTTCTTTTCCAATAGAACACGACAATACCCAACCAAATGGAAATAGGTAAAGTTCCAGTAGAACACGACCATGGTCAATTTAATTTAAGAACTAAATTGTGAACACAAATCTCCCATCGCCTGATGATTGATGAGGACAACGTAAATATTCTAAATGCTTTACGGTTTAAATCTTCAAGCCATCTAAAATTTTAAGTCAAAAAACGGCAGCCTCGTCTTTTTTTATTTCTATTTTGGTTACAAACGCACATTTTCAGGCTACAGGCAAGTAAGTTGGCCAATCAGATGGTAGAATTAGTGATGGAACGCCGGTAGATTTTTACTAACATCTGTTGCTTATTGCGTATCTTAACCCCCTGAAACTTTTACAGCCTAACATCAGTATGCATATTCTCCAAAGGGCTCTTTCGACGTTTCTTATGACGCTCCTTCAGTCGGCAACCATTTCCTTTATTCTCGTGACCTTAATATTTTATTTAACACCGACAATGTTGGGAGAAATTAGCTGCTGGTCAATCTAAAGAATAAAGGATTAAGAGATCTTATGAACGAGCTTAATCAAAAGACAAAAGCAGCGTCTCACAATCAAAGGTTTATATTCTACGTTCTATATTCAGAAATGTTTTGTTCAGAGGATCATGGAACGTTTAACGTTGTTAGTATGATCTTCTGGCCGATATCTCTCTCCCGCCGAAGTTGTTCTTCTTTACCGACAACTTTACCCGCTCAAGAATTTTCTGGAATATGGTGCAGTGGTTGCGAATCCGATCCGAGTTGGATACGCACAGGAATTTAGGTATCATAGTGCAGTAGACTATGGGCAGTCCGTCCATCTCGGTGTAGTCCGTGGGGTGAGTTAAAAAAAAAACAAAAGAAAGATGTCACCGAGCCGAGTGGAACCCTGGTATTTTTTTTACAATCGCGCGACGGACTTCGCCGAAAAGGCGGGACTTCGTAGTTATTAATACAGTTGATTTCTCTTTTCATTTCTGCTCCAGTAAGTTTTCTTTGGCTACTCTTGTTGACAAGGCTTTTTTTGGAGTATTAAGAATGAATAGCGAACGATCTTTTTGTACCATTTTTCCCGCGATTGTTCTTGCAGCTGTATATTTGACAGCTAATAGTAAGCGTTTTGAGATACCCTAGAAAGTTTACCAATTACAATGGCCTACAGACGAGGAAAGTGGAATTATTCAGAGGTTTATTAGAGTTGACGTATCGGAGTGGTAGTAATCAAAAGCTTACTTCATTGTCTTAAAAAAAGTAGATGAAAATGAACAATGAAAAAATACAAGACAAAACCAAAAACAAAACAAAACATATACAGGCTGTTAAATGAGTTGAAGAAGATTTGTTTTGTAACGCCCAAGCATAAGTGATAAACATTTAAATTACTGTCGTAGAGTAAATGATTAGAGGCAGAAGAAATGAAAGGGCAGATTAGACAGTTTAACCTTCAAATCTCTAATGAATCATTGCCATCAATATTTTTTGTTGTCTCATAAATGTTGCAGATATTACATCAGAGAGCCCAGTGCTAAAGAGGAGGGTTTCTACCATGTTTCCCCCGACAAGTCCCATAATGGAACTGCTGGAGAAAGCCACGGATTTAGCTCCTGACAAGGAGTATTTGTTAAACAATCAAGAGCTTCTTTAGTTGGTGATCATTTCCTACATTCTCGTGACTGTATTATATGTGACTCAGGGAGGACATCGTAAGGAGAAATCAGATGCTAGTCACTTATTGTTAATTTTGATGAAGAAATAAATAAATAAATAAATAACTGTATTTAACGAGGGAAGCACTTTACAGTCTTAGACTGAGAAACCTGTGGCCCTCACCTACATTACAATAAGAAAAAGTTATAAGCAACTGCAATAATTTAGAAATTTTTAACTATAGTATTTACAATAATAGGAAGTAACCTAGCTATCAACATGCAATAAAAGAATAAACGTTAAGAATATTACAATATTCGAAAACAATCAATACTAGCGAACCCCTCCTTTATGTGCTCAATACATTTGCCTTTAAAATGGTTGATAGTTTCGCCACAGGTGACCAATAGGGGTAACGTAGAGAAAGTCAGGCAACTACATCAATTCCTAAAACCTGATTCTTATCATGAAAAATTCATATTTAAAGCATTTTCGCTGTCCATATCTGCATCCATGCGAGGTGAAACCATATCACAATTATATTGTTAATTTTAGTTCTTTGAAAAAGGGCATCGTTTTAAGTAATTATAGTTGTAAACTCCGCAGGTTGACCGTCATAACGCAAAGCAGTGCCTTTCGATGAGATTTCTAGTTTCATTTTAAACTAGTGATGTGCTAAAAAACGGCCTCGGCCCATCAGCATGGTACTTTCTCTTTCTGTATTAAGTATAATCGTTTGACTAACGATGCAGTTACTTTAGATGGGGATCGCGACGCTTTGACTGCATGCTGCGCGTTAGTGTCACCTGCGCCTTCGAGAATGGCGAGGGAGTTGTTAGTTTTGCCTCCTCGGCTAAGCAAACGAAGGCTATGATTGTAAAGATACTGTAGGAAACTATCGATGTTTTCCTGATCCAAGATAATAAAAGCATCAACTATATAATGCTTCGGATCCTTGGCTTGTAGGATGACCACGTTATCGCTTTCTTTTCAAAACTCTCTATGTAAAGGTTAGCAGTAACTGTGGAAACCGGACTCCCCGTCGCTGTGCCTTCTGTCTGCTCGTAAATTGGTCCTTTCCAATGGCAGGCTACTATTAATAGATCTTGATACGAAGTTCAAGACGTCTGCGATCCGAAAACAAACAAACAAAAAGACATGAACTAGGTTCAAATTGTAAATTCGCCACTGTAAAGAGTTAGAGAGCTGACGTTTCGAGCGTAGCCCTTTGCCAGAGCGAAGAGAGGAATTGTGGGTTGCGTGTGTGTTTTTTTATGCAGAAAGTGGAGCTACGCTAATGGTGGGAACATGGTGACGAGACCTGAACAGGAATAAATTAATAGATTAAAAGGCGTTGGTTGATACCTATGGGATTAAGAGTGGCGTTTTAAAAGATCAACCTTTGTTCAAGAGCTATGCGGCTTTCCAAGCTACCTAAATCTAAGAGGAGACCGCAGATTGCCATTTACTGCTAAGAATGATCATTAAATTAAAGCATCTAGCGACTGGTTTAATGTGTCTTTGTCATTACTTTCTACGTCGCGAAGGTCTTCTCAAAATCGGTCATCTAGTCATCTTCCTGTTTCGGCGATGTGTATCTTTTTGCAATAGGTGCAAGTTATGTAATGGATGGCATTAGCCCAGGTGCACGTGAAGTAGTCAGAAATCTTATTGGTTCGTTCGGGTCCCAATATTTTTTCAGCGTTGTGAATGAAAGGACAAGTTTGGCATCGCGCGCGAGCGCAGTTAAAAGTTCCAGATTGGTCATTGGTTTGGAAAGAACTTCAGACCTAAAAGTTGCCTATGTTTTTGTCACGTTTGAATGACATTAGTGGAGGTTGCGAAAAGATAATGCCAGTCTCTGGATCGTTTTGAGATCATTTAAAGTTCTTAGAGTAATGAATTTAGCTGAGTAATTGTGAGGGTGAAATGTGAGAGTGAATGAGATGCGGTCGGAATTTTCCTTCTGTGACGTCAGTAGTGCTGACTGTCGATCAATAAGTTGGGCATGGTAGTGACCCACTTGAACGACAGAAACAGGGTGACCATGGTTTTCGAAAAAGTGGCACATTGCCTCTAATTTGTCGAAAAAATCACGGTCATCGCAACATAAACGATGAGGTTTTGGAAACTGAGGAAAGGGAATGGAATTCCTGACATGAAATGGATGCGAAGATGAATTCAACAAGTGACTATTTGAGTCTGTAGATTTGTATCCAAAAAAGGGGTTTAACCAATTTGTCTCTATTTTGCCTCTTAACTCCTGACCTGGTCCAATGAGTTCTGTGAAAATGCAGATAAAAATTTGCGCAAAAAGGCCAGAAGCATTACTATAAAATCTCAATGAGAAATATTAACACTTAAATAGAGTAGCGTTTTCTTTTTAGGGATACCCCCGTTTTCTGTTTCTGTTTTTGTTTTTGTTTTTATTTTACCTCTTAGCTGGACCAAAAGGGGATATTTCTGGAACAAGCAATCTCATTATAGAGGGAAACAGTGTGAACTTGACGTGTGAAATTGTGGCTGGTCGGCCTGAGCCCGAGATAACCTGGCTCAAGAAAAATACTTAGCAGGAAAAAAGTTGGTCTCTCCTTTTCCCCAAAATAAAAAAGAACGACGAAGGGTGGTACACTTGTAAGGCAGAGAATGCCGCTGGCATATTTACCAAATGCGTCCAAATTTCTGGTAAGGGTGAGTTTGTTAATCTCATAGTCATGCATTTGGTTTGTCTACTGGGTGAAAATTTATGTTCAGTGGTCCGGAATCTGGATTAAGGGGTCTGGGTCTGAGCTTGAGGGTCATTGCGAAAGTAAGTACCAACTTGGTTGATAAAGGATGGTATATAAATAGTATAAACTGTTGTACTAGTGGCTGTACGCCCTTAACCTCTTCTACAACAGTTAAGACTTGTTTAAAAACAGGCAGAACTAAAGCAACTAATAGAATCCTTCTTACGTATTTCTAATTTACGCGTAGATATAGGTTTGTGATTTTCTTAATTTCGAGAAATTAATGATATATGAATTTTGGACGAGTTTATTAAAATGTCAGTTTGAATCATTTGTATTATTTTTCAATTTCTCCCGGTAGGATTTTCCTACTCTCGATGGCTCAATCATATTGCATATCTTCGGGATTCGCGTTTGGTTTGACGACAAGACAAACCTCTGAAACTAGATGTTGCGTGACCAGGCGTAACTGACTCAGCCAAGTTGAAATAGTAAACATGTAAAATTCACCTCTTCAACAAATACCGTTTTGAAATGATGAATATATGACTACAGTATATAGGAACTGTGGAACTAGAAGAAGTTCATCGGAATTATAGACGAAACTTTTAATTTGCGAAAATAAACCTGAAAAATTCATGCTTGAAAGTGTTTCGAACCCTTGACTTTTGCAACACCGCTGGCTCAGCGCTCTAACCATTAGGCTAACAAACCAACTGTGATGCCATTCTACAAATGATGATGAACAACTTGCTAACCACTTAAAAGGAAACCTTTAGCAAATAGCTGGAAGAAATGGTCAAATCTGGCAAATTGGCCACAATAATAAACACGAGTGAAATGAACGACTTCTTCAAAAACAAATTCCGTTGGCACGTCGTTGATAACTGAAAACAAAAGGCTAGCGCTCTTGAACATTAAGTAAGTTTCTCAAGTCCAAAGGGATGAAAGAGTAACGTTTCCACTTCTATAGAAACTATTGTTTGCATGGTCAAATATTGCTACGGAAACAATTTTGAACGCGTGTGTCGAAAAACAAGGAGCGCATGCAGCTAATTTGCATATGACTACAGAGAAAGATTTCTCTGAAATATTTCCTCCATGCCATGTAAGACGGACAAAACAGTTTTTTATCGATTTTGATACTTCATTATGGAGTTGGCACTTTATCTTCAAGCAGTTTTAGGCCGTTAGGGCTCAATCGGATTCATGTGCGGATCGTGTTATCCTTGGTTCCGATCAAAATGGCGCATATTTGTTAATTCGCAAAGCTCTCTGCGGCGCGCGATGAAGAGTGCCCAAAAGTACTATTCCATAATTTACTTATTAGATGTAAGTGCTTATAGGCTGTAATAGATTTGACACGAGATTAGGTCCCACATAAGAGAAAATAGCTTTCATCTACATGTACCTCACGCATCACAAATTTCAGTGCCCGAGGTAAGTATTTTGACGGCGCTACCATTGTTGATTGATACGAGTTAGTGTAATTGCTCCGTTGATTAAAGAGATGCACGCGTTTTTTGAGAAATTGAGCCGGTAAACTTTTTGGATAATCAGATCCTTAGCTGAGTAACATCCGACTTCTAAATTTGTAATATGTTTGACGTGACATGACATGTTTGCTGATTTTACAATTTTCAACATGACTTTGGCACGCAATTGCCTCTGGCAGATATTTATACACAATGGAATAAGAAAGAGAGTGAACTTACCATTGCTCAGGTATTGGAAGAAGACGGTGGAAAATACTCCTGTGAAGGACGTAACAAGCTTGGGTTTGTGGCCCGCTACGTTGTAAAAATAACTGTCAAAGGTAAGCTGACGTTACTGTTGTGTCTGAGGAACACATAACACTTCAATAATCAAGTAACGAGGTAATCCTCATGGAAGAAAACTTCTCTTTCTTACGTTCTTCTTAAAGTTTACTATTGGTGTTTGTTTTCTGGGAAAATATTAATATTTTCTTCAATTAAAAAGAAATTAGAAACAGTAGCAGAACATTATGCATGTAAATACCTACATAGTACACTTTTTTCCCGTGGAAGGTCACAAGAAAATATGCTTAGATTTCTCTATAAATCTATATAATGAAAATCAGTTATTTTGCTTTTAAAAACAGGCGTCAATCAGGGGTTAAAATAACAGACAGTAGGGATGCTCACAACCATTCCGGACGGTAACATGACTATCATTATTGTAACAGTTATAATCGCTGAGATTTATTCATGGCCACATATTTATCTGATAGAATTAGCTAAGCAAGTGCCAAGAGCCGTGCATGGTCCCAATTCTTTGTGGTATTACATTGGTGGATCAATGGGATTGTCGTTTCGCTGATTGCCTGCTTTTTCTGCAAGCGTCCAAGGGCAGGTGAGACCCAGTTGCCCTGTTTTATTTTAGCTATTTATTTTTTAAAGTAAAAGAAACTAAAATGGTTAGTTTTTTTTCTTTTCTTCTACTTCACCCCGCACTTTAACAGTTTCCTCGAGTTAACCCTTATCCGTAGAAAAAAGCAATAGAACGAACGAACGGAAATTGTAACTTTTTAAATTATTGTTATATGGCTAACATTATTGATGTTGGTATTTGGAGAACAATTGAACATTTTTAGCTCATATTTTCCGCAAATTCAAATCATGCTGCCATTGTATAGCAATTTTATTAGAATACTTGATTGAATTAATTGATACAAAGTTTTTCCTTTTTCTCCATTGAATTTTTCGATTGGAATTGCAGCTATGGCTCTGTAAGTCAAGTGTTTTACCTTTTGTTCATCATATTTCTACACGTGGAGTTCTCGCCATGTGCTTTAATCTTTTCCATGCTGTCTCTATAGTCAGTAACATAAACTTACCATTTTTTAGTTTTTCTTTTGTGAAGCATTGGTCTCGCTTTGCCCAAAAAATGTCAATTTACTTATTACCGCCCTCCTGACTCACGACCTTGAATGATGACTGTCACAGGGATAATATCACTTTACTTTTTTCATGGTCAATATGCATACTTAGCATTCATCAATTCTTATTTCGAATTAGCTTCATTCGTTCGTTTGTTAATTCTTTTCTTTCTTGTCTCACAAGTCTCCTTTAATTCCATTTTTTTTATCATTGAATTCAATGTTTTTTTCCTTTAATTGAGAATTCAAGTATAATAATTTGGTTTTGAGATCAGCTGAAAAGGTTTCCATGATTGATTTCAATAAACAACGAGGTTATTTTTTAACTTCATCTGATTTTCACAGTGTATTTACATAATCATAGTTACAAACGTGTTTTGTAATAGTATAGGTCCCTAGTTTCGCGAAAACTTTGTCTTCTCATTATCAGTAATAGTGCTCATCTCGATATGAGTCAAAGCAATAAATCAGATTATACTAGCAAATTAATATTTTTTTTGCTTCTGATGTCTTCTTTCTTTATCGCTTTTCTTTGTTTTAACCCAGAAAGTTTGTATTGCTTCCAATTTTCAGTCCTGATCAAGAGCAGGCAATTCAGATGGAGCCATTGAATGTAGAGGTAGATGGATGGGAGATTGAGGTGAGCCGTGTCCTGCCTCAAGAAGTCATTGGACGAGGGGCGTTGGGAGCCGTATGGAGGGCTCTCCTGTGTTCACCAAATGGAAGACCCGGAAACCGAACAGTCGCCGCTAAATGCTTCACGCGTAAGATTCCTTTGATTCGATATGTTAATACATATATAGATTCCAAGGGTGGATTAAAAAAAGTTTGTCCTCGAATCAATACACACCCTTCCTCACTCTTCTTCGCTCACAGATAAACCTGGAAGAAACGGGAGAAGAGGCCAACTAATTAATTGAAGTTAATCAACCAGTTTCGCGATACGGTCATTGTAAACATTTTTGCGTCGGGTATTTTTGAAGGGGTGGAGAAGGGAGGGGGGGGAGCGTGGTCTCCCGGATCTTCCCTCGAGCTCTAAATCCGCCACTGGATCCACCAGAGCTTACTCTTCCCTTAGACATGGTTTCTTAAAGTGAAAGTACCTCCGATATAAAGTGACTCATTCCCATTTTTCCAGTGGTTGACTGTCTCGGGTTGACAGGGGCATTCTAACAGACTGAGTGGGTGGGGATTTTCGATAGTATTTGCAATGTTGCGGATGGTCAACGCACGGCCGTCGCCTGGGTTCCCATACGGGACATCTAAGATTCCGCGCATGCGCGGTGGCAGCATCTCCGAACGGTGCCACAAGGCCATAGATTTGAAATCTCTTTAGATCGTTCACCTTTTCTCGATTCCGGTCAAAATGTTGGGTTAACCACAGTAAATATTTACTGTGGGTTTTCTCGACGCCTTCGCGAATAATTTTGGTTTAAAAGTTATGATTTTTGTGGGTATACACCGTTCGCGGCAAAATACGACACAAAAGCAACAACAAAAAGAAATTTACATAAAGATGCTAAACAAAGAAATCAAGAGTCCATTGTTAGGATTTGAATCTAAGCTGGTTCCGATCTTAATCGACTCAGCAATGTCTTGGGAGAACTCGTCGGTGAGTTGAGTAACGTGCTGGTTTCAAATAAAATCATCTAGGTGGTAAAACT
This sequence comes from Stylophora pistillata, assembly GCF_964205215.1. Lineage (NCBI taxonomy): Eukaryota > Metazoa > Cnidaria > Anthozoa > Scleractinia > Pocilloporidae > Stylophora > Stylophora pistillata. The sequence goes on from NC_142523.1 coordinate 32,992,307, forward strand.
TGAAGATGTGATGTTTGAAACCCTAATAGACTATTTCCCAGTCTCAAGCTTGAAACAAATGCATTCATCAGAATGATTATCTCTCCATCAATATATCCTGTTGTTGTAGCCACTGCTGGAGAGGAAGGGAGGAAAAGTTTGATGAGAGAGATTGAGCTGTGAAAACTTATCGGTGAAAACAATCACCCTAAAATTGTAAAGTTATTAAAAATACTAGAAATATTGAACGGATCCTTTAGGACCTCTTTATATGAGCACCATTACAGGAGTTTTTATAAGATATTGTGGTCATGAGCCTTGATTTTTTTTTTACTCGACTTCAAGTTCACTCAATTCTTATCATGGAATACATACCATGCGGTGATCTACTTGGTTACCTGAGAAAATGCCGAGGAGTGAGGGATCCGTATTATCTTGGTGAAGGAAGGACTCAAGATTTGACCAACTATGATCTTGTGATGTTTGCCAAACAAATCGCTGCCGGTATGATGTTCCTTGGATCGAGAGGGGTAAGTGAAGTCCTTCATTGTTCTCATAAATCAATTCTAACTCCCAAAAATCTCAGAGCTTTAAACTGTTTTTCAATAGCTCAGATTCTGACCAAAATTCCTAAGTACGTTTCACTTACATAAAGTCTGAGACTTTTTTTGGGCCATGGTACTTTTATTACAGCGAGCAGGTCACTTCGGATGTCACTTATAGGGCCGGTTATTCTAACAAAGTTTAGCCGTTGTTTAACAAAACTACTTTCTAAACTACCTTCATTTTAGCCGAACCTTCTGACTACCCTAGGAAAAATTAATGGAACAATAAAATGGTCGGATATGCGCCCACCATATTAGATTTTGACCAGTTGTGGGACACTCCGCTGCGCTAACAAGCACAGAAAAAAAAAAGCAACTGCCAAACTATTATGCCAGTTTTAGGAAAACAAAGCGAAAAAATGGAACGTCCTTCGACATTTGTAACGAGAATCGAAGGTATTGAAAAGAGCCTATCGTTTTACTGAGCATTTAAAACACTAAACACTAGCATTTTCTCAGCATGAAATTAACTTAGCTCAACCACCAACATGGTTTTCATAGTTCACATTGACCTAAGAAAAGGGAAAAAGACAAAGTAAAACGCTAAACATTGGGGTATATAAATTGCACTGAATTTTTTTGTAGACAGTCTCGCGAAAGTAAGTATGTTTTCGATTTATAATATGGCTGGTAATATTCCATCACCTCAACAAAATGATCACCCAATTTTATTTATTTTTTTGTTATTACTTCACATTCAAAATTCACTCGGCACTAACTGTGGAACATTTCCGATATGTTCATCACGTGGTCCTATGGAGTCGTTCTGTATGAGATAGTTACCTTTGGTCAGCCAAACTGAGTTCAATAGGAATATTTATAATAAGGGTTTGTTTTTACTTTTTCCAAGCCTTTCATTCCTGGAAATGTCCTTAAACAAGATAATATAGATGGTTCGCATTCTCCTGCCTTAGTTAACTGACTTGTGTCCCAGTCTTGTAAGACTGATCAAGCAGTTTAACTTCTCTTGTAAAAATGAACCTTGATAATAAGTTCCGATCGAACTGTATAACCTCCGGGAAAAAAATAAGACAGTTATCGCTTTTAGGACTATCCCGTGTTCAGTAAAGATCTGCTTTTTACATCTGAAAATCAAATCTCATTAACACTGATTTCATTTTCATATGTAGCAAGCTATTTATCGGTAGTTAGTCTCATGATGAAATGAAACAAGAAGTAGAAGACTTCCATAAATTTCACTTGTCAGAGAATACGATCAAAACCGAACCAAAACGAAGAAACTTTAAACAACTGGGACTCAAGCTATATAAATGTACATACATGATGAGGGAGAATTTAGATTTGGGCAATCATCAAGCTATGTAAGTGCAGATTTCTTTCTTGTTTAAAATGATGTCGAAAAGGAACTCGCCGTCTACATCTCAGCCACAGCAATTTCGAGGAACATGTTTATATGTACTCTTATCATTTGACCTGCAAGGTGTTTACAATTGTAATAAACTGTTAAAACTATAGCTCTCTACCTACAATTTCAACAAATTTATTAGCGATATATTCAGTAATATCACATGCACACGTCCTTATGCCTTGACAGGAGGAATTCCATACGATGGATGGTTAGAAGGCAGGGTGGTTGCAGAGGTCACAAAAGGATATCTTATGCCAAGGCCTGATCATGTTGATAAAAAACTGTGAGTTGCACCTCTCTGGTGCGACATCGACGTGTTCCCATGTATAGCCGAAAATTCAACACATCACAATTAACGTTCTTCTTGTAGAATTCTTTGCAAAGGAATAATTAAACGATGAATATAAAAGCTGTTTTCTTTTAAAAGTGTGAACTATGAGCATAAAGTATTCAGTGTGATAATGCGTGTCTACGTACTTCGACGAGATCAGAGCGAGTGAAATAGTGTAGATATGTTCGACGACCCAAAACGAACCTAAAGCATTATTTTCGTTAAAAGGGTTCCTGTATAATAAACTTCCTGCAATTATTTGCACAATACAAAAAAAAAATAGTTGAGAATTGACCATCATTGTTTAATTTCAGGCATGATATGATGAAACGGCGCTGGAATTTTAACCCTGACTTCGTCCTCCATTTGAAAACCTGCGACAAAGAATGGACAAATACATTAGTAAAGAGGTTTGTTTTAAGAATTGAATCTTGGTAACATTCTATGAATTTTGAACCCTCTAAGATTTTTCAGTACTTTGACACCATTTAGTTTCAGGAGCAATGCTTGACGTTATCAGTTCCGTTCCCCTACGCGCTGTAAACGGCTCAATCAAGACCGTTTTAGACCCCTGGTCAGTAGTACTTTCACTATCGTTACGCCGTCTACGCGCAATACACCATTTCCAGTTTATAAATCTTTCTTAGAACCACAGATATTCTCAGTCCACCGTGGAAGTACCTGCACTTTTCAGCTTAACATCATAGTAATGTAGCGCCGTGTAGCAAGTGTACAACCCTTATTTCTTGCTTTCCACCCCAGACATATGAGGAGCTACTTGATCTTGGAGCTTATGAAAAGAAGAAATACTCCAGGGTTGAAGATCTTGGAGAAGAAGATGCAGGACCGGGTGAGGAAGTTGCAAAGAAGGCCGCTGCAAAAAGATTGGGAAAATGGTCCAGTGCCCGCCGTTAGGGTACCTTTATGTCACCTCTCGTTACTAAACTATGCGCGATGATAGCGATGATTTGAAGATCTTTCCATATTAAAGAAACATATGAGGTCTTTGCTTTCGATAATAACTCATTAAATTAATTGTTTAAAGATACAAATAATTAATCAATTCAGTTGGATTCCGAGTAGGAGAATTTGGGTATATATTATTTCAATTTCCTTAACAGATTAAAACAGGATAGAAAGAGATAAGTAACATCCAAACAATAAAAAAAAAAACAAGACAAACATGAGTACCGGCCCGGCCTCCCTTTTTAAATTTGCGAGCTGTCGTAGTGAGAACATTCCGCCATAGATTTTTTTGTGGCAAATCTAGTAGTGAATCCTCCCAGGAATATTTGAAATTTTGCAATTTTTTTGTAGTTTGCTAATGTATTAATTGTGTGGTGTTAATCACCACTGAAGTAGCCTGTATGCTGATATTATCGACTCCGTAACATGTCCTTTAGTTCACATGCGTTTTGCTCTCATATTGCTTTGTTTAACTTTCGAGTCGTTGGTAGCTGAACAAAATTGATTGGATTGATAATGAAATTTATTGCTTTGCTTTAAGTGTTAAAGGCTTTTGTCGTAAACGGAGAAAACCGTCTTAATAGAGTGAGTAAATTTAGATTACTAATTTTCTTATATGGTCTCGGTTCGTATGAGAAATAAAGGAAACGTTTATCGAGGAGAATTCGTTTTGGTCGACAGACGCAACTTTGCCGTGGTAAAACGGAATCTTATTGGAAAACTGAATGGAGTTTGATCGTGTAGATGTATGAGCGTTCATTTTTGTACCATATATGTCACACAAAAAAATACATTTGGTGTTATGTCACACACTCTATTTAATATCTGCAATTAAAAGGTTAGAAGCATATCCGATGGCTTTTTAATTTATTGATTGCAAAATTCCTTTAAATTGATACCTAGCCGTATCCTTGCTTAGCTTTCCTATGGGTGACAAGGTAATTTGAGAATATCAACTGAGTTGAAATTGTAAATTGGCTACCGTAAAAGAGTTAAAAATCTGACGTTTCGAGCGTTAGCCCTTCGTCAGAGAGAATGGAGGAATTGTGGGTTGTGTGTGGGTTTATATGCAGAAAGTGAAGCTACGCTATTGGTGGGGGCATGGCGACGAAAAAAACACGAATAAATTCTTAGAATGAAAAGCGTTCGTTGATACCTGTGGGATTAAGAGTGCCGATTTGGAAGATAAACTTTTGTTCAACAGTTTTGTGGCTTTCCAAGCTACCTAAATGTAAGGAAGGACCGCAGATTGCCATATGTTGCTTAGAATGATTAGACGGATTAAAGTGTCTAGTGACTGGTTTTGATGCGTCCTTGTCATTCCTATCTACGTCGCTAAGGTGTTCTCAGAATCGGTCAACTAGTCATCGACTTCAAACTTAGTCATGTGAAACGAGGAAGTGGCTTCATTTTGATTACGTCAGTCTACCTGAAACAGGAGCTAGAAGAGTTACAAACCCTATAGGTAGCGATCATTCAAAAATTATCCACTTGCGGTTAGACAAGAGGGAGGGATGATTGGGTCAACCCTCCAACATCAGAACCCTCTTTGAGTGGACCGTCTCAGGGCTTATTGGACAAATTGCAGATGAGCCGGTACACGTGAACATGAGCGTCAAGTTCTTAATGCACATTTAGAGTGCATGTTCAAAGAAGAATTTGGCGACACCGATGGAACCTTAGAAGAAAGTTTGTCAGTTAAAGACCGTAAAGCCGAAGAAATCATGGATCTTTCAGCAACCATAGTAAGTGGACACTATCAAATTCGACCTCTACTTTGAGAAGATGTACCTGATCTTCCAGACAGTTTAGTGACCGCGGTAAGAAGACCAACATGGTAAGAATGAAAGACGCAGAAAGACTCCGTATTCCTTCCCCAGTACAGTATCGTTGTTGAAAAATACAGCCGTTGAACTGAGGGATCGTTGTCGGAAAAGAAACTCGTTTATTATAATTGAAATTGAATATTAAGTAGAATAGCCCCGATGAACCTTGTAAGGTATAAAAATAGTCTTCATATTTGGCAATCCATGATCGAAGTCCGTAGTGTGTTTACTGAACCAAGTAAGAAGAACGTGATATTTTGTAATAATAGCTTAATTTAGGTGCGTTACATCACTGTGAACTCTTACACGTGATTCCGGGAACATTACTGCTTCGTGTGGCAGAAAACGTCTGTAAAACGTAGGATTGTTACTTAGTTCGTCTGATCGTGAACGTGATTGTAGTCAGATCGTTGGATTGTAAGAACCGTAGAAATAGAAAAGTATACAGTACTCTAGATTGTTGAGTGTACCAGGGTACGGGGCCGTAAGAAATCCCCGACAATCGTCAAGACAGATACCGGACGACGAGATAATAATAATAATAATAATAATAATAATAATACTTTGTTTACCCACGTATCACCTAAGAGCTAATAGCTCGTTTAAAACATGAACGTTAAACTAATTACAAATAATGAGCTAATAAGAACTAATATCAAAAGATAAAAATATTGAAAAGCTATATATTATCTAATTTGTATGTACTATCTAATTGATAAGCGAAAGTTGTTAACAATCGAGTTAAAGCCTCGCCATAAACGAATGCAACGCGCGCCTAAAGGCAGCCAAGTCGGGACATTCCCTAACTCTAGTAGGCAAACCATTCCAAAGCTTAATAGTTAATTATGACCATGACTTTTGCATGTATTCTAAGCTGAACGATGGCAGCTTAAGGCGTGTGCCAGACCCCCTTAGGTTGTAATTTGCATTTAAAACGTTAAAGAACTTAATAAGATATTTCGGTCCCTGTCCTGTTAAACATTTAAATAAAATAACTAATGACTGGAATTGCCTCCGTGTCTCTAAGTTTTGTAGTTTAGCTAAATTAAGAAGAAAATAATAGAACTCTGAGCTTGAATACCCTAGGATAGTCCTTAGGATGTAGCAATTAGTGTCCACTAACTTGTTTTTGAGTCCATTACTTATTCCTAGCAGGAGTGGGCTGCAATACTCTAAGTGGGGTAGTACATATGCTTTGTAAAGGCGAATCATAACATCTTGGGGTATAAACTTACGCAGCTTACGCATGGCAGCTGCCTTAGCACATGCCTTCTTAAGTTGTACTTGTATATAGGGCTTAAATGTTATTCTTTCATCTAAAATGACACCAAGAATCTTCAGACTATCAGTCAGCTCTACATTATCATCTTGTAGATTAATATTATATCTATAACTTACTGCGCCAATGGCCATCGCTTTGGTCTTTGTTGCATTGATTTGCAAATAATTATGTTGGAGCCATGTACGCGCTACTTGAAGATCTGAGTTAATAATGCATTGTAAAACAATAGGAAATGTATCGAGGCGTAAGCATTTGTGTCATCGGCATATAATCGCAAAGAGGTGCCTTCAATAAAATAGTTTAGATCATTCATATATATGTTAAACAACGGAGGACCCAAAAGGCTCCTCTGAGGGACCCCAGTTCTGACGGTTCTCCACTGAGGAAAAGTATTGCCAAGTTTAACACGTTGTCTCCTCTTACACAAATATGCGGTCATGAGTTGTAATGCCCTCCCTGAAAAACCATAGGTCGTCAACTTAGCTAGAAGAAGTCAATGACACACTGAGTCGAAAGCCTTGCTAAGATCAACCGCGACTGCAACGACAGCTTCTCGCCTAGCGAGACTCGCTCTCCAATCCTCAGTCATCTTAAGTAGAGCTGAACAGCAAGAGTGTCCCCTTAAATAACCAGATAAATTACGCCATTAGCGCCTCGTTGTCATGTCCTGAGGAAGGGTGTACTAAAGTCTACCGGTCTAACTCCTACCTTGTCAGCCATCTCGATTTCGGCAAACACCAGTACAAACTTCATCGGGAAACATAATACGATCACATTAGACGGCAATGGGCGGCGAAATGCTCCTCTCTGAAAGCAAAAATACCAGAGACCCATAAGACCTCCAGTACTTCTACCTCCAACAGCTCCAACAGTGTGCCTGGCGGCTGGGCCCTCAAGGCAAGGAAGAGCAGCAAGTTTACAGAACAGCTGAATAACTTCCTTCTCAGTGAGCTATCTCTTGTTGGTGAAGAGACTGAACGCAAGGTGACCTCGCCTGATGCTTCAAGACGGATACGCACACTATGTCGGGAGGGTACTAACCAACGCCTGTTCGACAAAGAGGAGTGGCTCACAGCTCAACAGATTCCAAGTATTTTTCTAGACTGGCGATCGTAAAGAAACCGGAAAATTGCCATAGGCCAGCGACATCAACGCTGTTGACCAGTAGTTTACGTAGCCTGTATGGGGATTCCGTTGAGGTCTGGGTCCGAGTGACTCGGCCGAGCTTTATTATTCACGTTGCGTAGGTGTACGAGGGGTTTTAAGGGTATGGAGGTTAATATATTCTTATGGCGTAGGTGTACGAGGGGTTTTTAGGGTTAATTATTCATGTGGCGTAGGTATACGAGAGGTTTTTAGGGTTAGGGTTGTAAATTTAAAAAGTAACAGAACAATGAAATCCAAGATGGCGCCGGAAACAAAGGAGACAAAAGAATCCAAGATGGCGGAGGGATTAACCACAGACAAATGAGTTAATTTTCAAATCGAAACGTTTATTATCATCTCACACGCTTGCATACAGACTTGTGCGAAAAAATTGAGTTTAATTGAATTGCAATTAAATGTTCTGGAAATGGGTTAGGTATATAAGTTTTCTTAATGTCTTCTTTAGTCTCTTCAGGTGGTAGAAACACGTCATCCTCGTCGATGCTTTGTTCATCGTCTAACTTTTTGAGGTAGAGTAGTTTACAATGTTGCGTGTATGCGAGGAAGGCTTTCATGACCTCTGTATGCAGTTTAAGCAGATGATCTTCATCGTCTTCTACTTGTGCAGGACCAGTTTCTTGTATGTACTGCTTGGTATATCTCAGTATTCGGCAGTAATCATCAGAGTCTGCATTTTTCTCTACAATGTTTAATAAATCCTCTAAAGCCACGGCACACCATCTAGGATTGTCGTCCAAATGTTCAAACATGTTGCTGTCTGTGTTGTAAATGATAAGAAGGTATGAAAGTAAAAGTCTTTTAATGAGAGTTTGTGGTGACAGCTGTCAATCATCGATCTTGTTCGTCATCAGACATGACGAGCTTTGCTCAAGAAAAAAATTCTCAGCAGGCATCGTAAACTGATGCCGAGGTTTGGGGAAGAAGGCGTTGGGTGGATGTCATCACATTAGTTACACCACAATGTAATTACACAGATTAGCGCCCACGAATCCACGAGAGATAAGCGATTGCGTGCGAGTTAACGCGGGGTCATCTGTTGGCGATGAAAATCAAAATCATGAAATGAAATGAAGTTTGTTGTGCGCGTAATGGTCATAAAATACTGCGTTTTCTCTGTTTCTGCCTGTTTCCGTATAACGACATTTTTAATCACGTAGTCTTTCAAAGATCCTTCCTTTTCACAGAAGAGGCAATACCGGCGAGGCGCCGTATTCGAAAAGCCTCTCTTTCGATTATTTAGGTATGATTCTTTCGCTTGGTTTGCCATAAAACAGTAACAAAAGATATCGCAATTTTCATGTGCCGTACGACCTGAATAACAACCGTATCGAATTTCCAGTATTGCGTCACTTGGTGGATCGATCAGTGTTCACGCTTTGCGATCGTAGTACACGATGTTATTGTTTTGGTACAAAACCTGTGGCGGTCGCACGACTTGGCCTCGTATCCTGGTTAAATTCTTACCAATATTATAATATTAAACCTCGACGAGATTTTTCATGTCGAAATGTCGAAAAGCATCATGTTTTCGATTTCGAAACCATTCGAAGTCAGAGAGGCAGTCAGATTTTCGACGTGCGGCTTTCCACCGGCTAACTTAACCACGCAGAGTCTTTGCAGGATTACAAGTGCCACACTTGACCCTTGCAAGCATTGGTATTTACTTTTGAAAGAGGTATGTGACGTTCCTTTGCGTAAATATTTGATATGCGATGTATTTAAGATATTTCCCGACGAAATCCAAAGTGTGGCGACACGGGAACTTCAGCCGGCCAACTCATCGTTCGGAGTAGTGGGGTTAGCCAGGATTCCCGACCTCGTTCACGTTGTGTTCACGTTCTGTCTAATAGCTGGTCTATCTTCTTCTTAATAAACAATCCCCGACGAACTTATTAAATCTGCGGGATTTATGACTATCGTAAATCTGGTGAACTCCGCCACGCTAGACTTTGAGCCCGAAGGCGCGAAAAATTTATCTTTTGGCGCCAAACTCAGTCACGACTCCGAAGAGCTCGCTTCCTAACTTACCGAAAGATCAGCCAGAGTAAATTCCCTTGGAGTAGAACTGAAGAAGCTTCGAACACAGATTTCTGATCTCGAATCAGCATGTAGTCAATTTTACAGACCCTTTTTTCCACCTCAATGTTCGTACCTTGTCGTGGTGAGGTGGCTTGAGTGCCTCGATGACCAATTGCAATACAATGCCTTTAAAGAATTCAGCCTCAGTTGGTGGGCTGTATTTTCTGCAAGGTAGAGGCCAGACTAACACGGACTTTGTCATTGTAGTTATTGTTATGATTATTATAATTATCATTATTATTAATGATTTTGTTATTGTTATCATTATCTTTATGATTGTGATTGAATCATTTTCAAAATGAAATAGGCTGCTCAATGAGGATGGCATGCTGAGGCAAGTAGATTTTCATTTATTTACCCCCCCTCCCCCCAAGTAGAAATTCAAGTGTTTCTGATAGTTTTTCTCTTCAATAGATTGTTAGAATGCAGAAGATTTTCTAAGACACATTGTACAGAGGGCTTGTCTTAAGTAGTTGTTTTCTGATTCAAAACCACCTGCCTAGTTCTGTTTCTCTTGGGTAGTTAGTCCATGGACTGTTGTTATCTGATGGCAGAACTAACAGGTGGATCTGTTTCTCTTGGGTAGTCAGCCCATTATGGGCTGTTGTTATCTGATGGCAGAACCACCAATCTGTTCTGTTTCTCTTGGGTAGTCAGTCTATGGACTGTTGTTATCTGATGGCAGAACCAGTCCCTATTTTTTTCAGCTCTATGCTGTCAGTCTTTTATGGACAGTTATTTTTATCTGATGGCAGTTTTAGCTTGCTCTTTTTGTTTTGAAAAATGTGTTGCTTATGCTGTTTGTCACGTATCATCTGTTATTAGTCAGAGGCACTTTGGCCAATCAGTGCTATCATTGTCTTCATTATTATTATAATTGCTAATTCAGCTGCTACTCTTCTCTGCTATTCCTTGGGGACCTTCCTATATTATCATAAATATCTAAGACAAGCAGGTCATTTAGCTAGGTAATCTATGTTAAAAACCGCGCTGTACAGCACTTAGAATTACTTTCCTCACTCATTTTTCTCACACTGCAACTTCGCGTACTACGCAATTATTACTACGCAGTCATATCTGGTGTCCAATTGGGAGAAGAGCTTGTTATTATTTTTGTTTTAGAGGTGAATTGCGATTTCTTGTATGTCCCCTATTTCGTCGAAGAAAAGTTCGAACAAATACTGAAAGTAATGAGTAAGTCACTATGAACAACTAGTGCAAAGTGAGAGCACTATCGAGCCAAACTGAGAACTGTTCTTTAATGATTTTTAACATGAACCACCAATTCTTACTACTTTTAATTTCTGCGTTTTAATAGACTTTGATATGTTCTTGAGAAGATATTAAATCGGTTAGCGCTGTTGTTCCCTTCTAAATTATTTTGGTAGAAGCGCCTCAGAAGACACTGTTTTAACGAAAACCATTTTGGGCGACGTTATATTTTGACTGCACAACCCGCAATTAAATTTAATTTTAACAGCTATTCGAGTGTGTGAAGAACGGAAAAGAGCAAAATTACATACCATCGGCCTTTCGGATCACATTTTGTTCCTGGGCAACCGAGCCCGATAGGATCATTCACGGTTTCCGGGAAACGAGCCCAAAAGCACCTGATCAAAAACGACCACGATTCCTCGTTTTGCCAAGCTTCGACATACGAGCCTCGTTTTTCCAATCGAGCCTCGATTTTTCAATCGTGCCTCGATTTTGCAATCGAGCCTCGATTTTGCAATCGAGCCTCGATTTTGCAATCGAGCCTCGATTTTGCAATCGAGCCTCGATTTTCCAATCGAGCCTCGATTTTCCAATCGAGCCTCGATTTTGCAATCGTGCCTCGATTTGGGAGGGAGCCTGGGGCGAGCGAGAGCGGTCATGTTCCGGAAAAATTGTCGAGTTTAATTTGTGAACTGGGGAAGTTTTCGAGGAAAGAAATAAAGAAAAAAGGGAGAAAGAAAGAAGGAGAGTAAGAAAGAGAAAAAGAATGAAACACCATATTCTGGTCGAACTGCAAATTTCCTAAAATTCCAGAGATTATGTGGTTCGCGCCATACGAAAAAGACAAGAAAGAAAAAAACAAGAAAATAACAAGATCAATGAGAGTTCTTATCAGTTAAAGAAAAAATTATAGTCTGCCTTTCGTAGACATTCCATCTTTTTTTAAAAAAAAAAAAAGCGAAAAGAATGCGAACGAGAAATAGCCCGGCATCGAAACTGGATTTTTGGGTGGTCACTAACACTTCGCCTTTTTTTTTCTTTTTTCCACAGTTTAGGTATATTTGAGTGATTCAGCTTTCTTTCAGTTTTCGTTCATCTTTCTTTCCTTCGTTTATCATTAACACAGTACGTTTCATTTTATAGTTTAACAACTAAAAGAAGTCGTGAAGCTCTATTTCATGCTATCATTATTATTATTTCTTTCGTGGCACAGATTAAAAACAACGTTGGGGTTTAGCTTTAATAGCATTAGTATAACGTAATGTGTTTGCAGATCTGTTTTCTTTTCTCCTAAATCTTTAGGTTATAGCAGCATCCTTTTCCGATCGCGTGTCGCTAAAGTGCCTTCTACAAGAACCTTCTACAGTCCTCCAACCCACGGTAAGTTCTTCTACAAGCTCCAAGCAATCTTGGACGATCTTTGGTTGAAAATATTCAACATTATGATCATGGATGACTTTGACTCCAATATCAAAACAAGTATGGGGAAGCGCTTGTTAAAAGTGGCTAAACATTTTGGTTTAGAGAATGTGATTGAAGAACCGAGTGGGATTACGGAATCTTCAAACACAACCATAGACCTGATCTTTACATCCAACAAATCCAAGGTGAAACTTGCAAGCGGTCATGACCCAGGGATTTCTGATCTCCATCTTGAATATGCTTTGGTGAATTTGCGAAGGCAAAAGTCAAGTCCTGTGATTAAATAAGTGACTTCTTTTAAGAGCCTTAACTCTGACCATCTCAGACAGGACCTCGATACATCACCCTGGAGTATTTGTGGAACTTTTGATGATGTGGGTTATGTTGCTTGGGCCTGTGAGTATTTGTATAAATACATAATGAATGAGCGTTTAAAATCCTGTAAAGTAAAGGTTCGCACCAATGGACTGAAGTGGATGAATAGCAATATCATCAAGGAGATGAATAGGAGATATGTCTTGTTAAGAAAAGTTCAAAGGAACCCAAGTGATACAGATGCATGGAAACGGTATAGCAAAAAACGTAATCTTGTAACTAAGATCACGAGAGAAGCTGAAGCTGAATATTGGAAAGTTAAATTTTAAAGTGCAAAGAGCTCAGGTGACTTTTGGAGGTTGGTACGCCGGTGAAATGCATGGCAAATCAAAAGGCAATGTGAGTGCAATTAAAAATGAGGATGGAATTATTACAATAAATTTTAAACACAAGGCTGACAGTTTCAATGACTTCTTCTCTAAAGTTGGTGAGAGGCTTGCAAATGATATTTTAACAGATACCAGTGGTAATGAACATCAGCACATTTACCAAATTACACCTACTATTGAGCCAGTACCACTTAACGTCCACAAGATTAAAAGGGTGATCGATAAAAGAGTTAAGCCTGGAAAAGAATGTGGCCCTTACAACATTACCTCAAGGGGACTCAAACTTGAAGGAGATGCTGTAGCAGTTGGCCTGTCTTATGTGATGGAAGTAAGTTTAAAATTCCCAATTTACCCTCCTCGATGGAAGCTGAGTAAAGGGAAAGCTGTACCCAAAAAGTTACATAGCTCTTAAAGAGGTGACTTTAGGCCTATTTCTCTATTGTTTATTCCTAGCAAAGTGTACGAGGGCATAACAGGAGATTCCATTGACTGCCATTTTAACAAGTCCAACAAAAGCCAGTGGATTTTTAAAACTGGCAGGTCAACAGAACTCTTAATGCTGCACCTGACTGAAGTTTGGAGACACGAACTGGATAAAAACAAAACTGTGGGGGTACTGTTTATAGACTTTAAAAAGGCATTTGATTACATTTGTCATAACACGATGGCCCTCAAACTCCAAGCCTTTAGATTATCAGGGAACCAAAACAATCTGATTGAAAATTACTTATCTGAGAGAAAACAGTTTGTTGAGGTTAAGGGGCAAAGATCTAATGAAGCGACCGTCAAGTTTGGCGTACCCCAGGGACAGTACTTGGCCCCAGGCTTTTTAGTATTTACGTCGATGATCTGCCTGAAGTGCCTAGTTGTGGAAAGATGGAAATGTTTGCTGATGACACAACTCTATATTGTATAGGCAATTCCATTGATGATGTCAGCCTTAAGATCCAAACTTATTTAACTGATATAGCTAAGTGGTGTAACAGGAACGTTTAACAATTCATCCCGATAAAACTGAGGTTATGCTTCTTACCCGTAATGCTTTCATTGGTCCTTTAAGACCAGTCAAACTGGTTGGTCATGCCATTAACTTTGTCAACAAGTCATACTATCTTGGGTTTATGATTTACAAGAAGTTAAGCTTGGACCCCACATCAAAGATCTATCAATATCTATGGTCAAGAAGGTAAAGCAACTGCGCAGGTTCAAAAGCCCTCTCTCTCATATCTTGGAGTCCATATATTTTAAGGGAATTTTACCAAGCATCACTTATGGAATTTTTTGTATGGGGTAAGCAAAGTTATGTGTTTTAGAGAAAATTCACCTGAGGGCTGCCAAGGTTATCTTCAAACAACACGGAGGTACTAATTCCCAATCAGTGATACCGTCTTCTTAGAAATCCATAAGTTATTTCTATAAGATGAGGCTCCTTTCTCTGACACACAAAGCTTTTTATGGGATCAATCCTGAGCAGGTTGTAACAATTATTAGGAAAAGTCCAAATATACGAAATATGAGGGACAATTTAAAACTAACTCTGGAGCTACCAAACTCTAATGTTGGAAGACTGTCTTTTAGACATAGGTCTGCAATAGCGTGGAATTCTTTGCCTCGTTCAGTTAAGAACGTAGAGGATAATAAGAGATTTAAGAACAAACTCCGTTCTCTTTCAAAAATTATTGAAAAGATATCTTTTAATCAAACTGCTCTAGTTGGCAACAAGGATTTGGTAAATTGTAAATATTTTTAGGAATTTTATCTTACTACCTCTATTGAAATTTATGCTAGGATTATAAACCAGTTTGAATCACTACTCACATTTTAATTTATGCTAGGATTTTTCTACTTTTTTTTGTAATTACTTTACTTAAATAGAAGCTAGATTTGTCGCAGGTCCACTTCAGCTTAATGCTGCCAGTAACCAACCTGCGTTACCAAATAAATTATCTATGTATGTATGTAGGTATGTATCAACTATTGTGTTTTCACACTTGTGTTCTCGTCTCTTGAGTATTAAGGCTCTAGAAGAATCCTTTTTCAATTTATTGATCTTGCAGCATGCCGCTAAATTGCCTTTTGTAAGATTTGTTTCGCAAAACAGTATTTTATACACAAAGTTTTTGTCACTATCACCTAATGTTTTTTCTCACTTGAGTTCCTTTTCCTTGAGTCTTTAGGCTCTAGCAGAATCCTTCAGTTTCAATGTATTGATCTTGCAGCGTGCCGCTAAAGTGCCTTTTGTATGATTAATTTTTGTTGGAAAACAGTATTTTGAATGCACAAAGCCTTTGTTACTATGACCCATTGTGTTTTCTCACTTAAGTTCTTTTTC
This sequence comes from Stylophora pistillata, assembly GCF_964205215.1. Lineage (NCBI taxonomy): Eukaryota > Metazoa > Cnidaria > Anthozoa > Scleractinia > Pocilloporidae > Stylophora > Stylophora pistillata. The sequence continues at coordinate 33,007,584 of NC_142523.1, forward strand.
CTTGAGTCTTTAGGCTCTGGCAGAATCCTTTTTCAATTTATTGATTTTGCCACTAAAGAAGACAGTAATTTTAAATAAACAAATCTTTGAAATAGGTCGATCTGCGAACTTCCTTAGGTTATAGCAGCATCCTTTTCCGAGTTATTGATTTTGCAGCGTGTCGCTAAGTTCCTTTTGTAAGATTTGTTTTTGAAAACAGTAGTTTTTAAAATAAAAAGCCTTTGTTACTATCAACTCGTGTGTTTCCACACTTCTGTTCTTTTCCCTTGAGTATTTAGGCTGTAGCAAAATCCTTTTCAATTTATTGATCTTGCAGCGTGCCGCTAAAGTGCCTTTTGTAAGATAAATTTGTGTTGGAAAACAGTATTTTTTAATACACAAAGCCTTTGTTACTATCACCTAGTGTGCTTTCTCACTTGAGTTCTTTTTCCTTGAGTCTTAATTAAGGCTCTTTCAGACTCCTTTTTCAATTTATTGATTTTGCCTCTAAAGGGCCTTTTGTAGCTTTTATTTTGGAAGACAGTATTTTTCAATAAACGAATCTTTGTTTTAGCATCATTTCTTTTTTTGGGGCTTGAGTCCTAAGGCTCCTCCAGAACCCTTTATCAATTCGCACTTTGGCGGCATACTTTCAATTCTGTTTGCCGCTAAAGTGCCTTTTGTAATATTTATCTTTTCATTGTTAATTAATTAAAAGCTTTGTTGTTATTACTTTGTGTGTTTGGAGACTTATGTTAATAAAGACATGTCTGTTTCAATTCATTTTTTTAGCATCTTGTCACTACAGTGCCATTTTAGTCTCCCATTTCCCTCTTCAGTTTGAGGACTCCGTTTCTTTAGGAAAACTGAAGACTGACCTTATATTATCAGCATCTTTTTTTTGCTCGAGTCTCTAAGCACTAGCAGAATCCTTTCTTTTTTATTTAAAAGCTTGCCGCTAAAGCGCCTATTGTAATTGTTATCTTTTCAAAGCAGCATATTTTAATTAAAAGCTTTATTATTACTTGTTGTGTTTGCAGATCTACGATTATAAAGACAATTCTTTTTCAATTCATTGTTTTAGTATTGTGTCCCCAGTGCCTTTTTAACTTAAACAATCGTTTTCAAAATTAGGTTTTCTCTGGCAGGGGTACACACCCAAGAAGCAGAATCCGCGCGGGCCAATTTGAAGGCTCCAATTAAGGCACGGCGTGGCATAGCACGTGATGACCTTCAGTCGTACCTTGATGATAGGATGTGGAGGCAATGGCGAGGTCTAGATAATGTGATTGGTAATTTTTTGCCTGTTTTAGCCTCGAAATATAGTAACTAAGTAATTTAGGTTAATTTAGTTTTTGAGGCCAGGAACAAGGCGATAAAGAGTACAGTGGAATTCCGATTTCTTAAACTTCTAATAAACATAAGAGCAAGTTAAATCAATCAAAGTCATCAAAGGCTGCGAAAAAATCGGACAAAGAATTCAGTGCAGTTCGTCTTGGGGTAAAGAAACCACTTTCGGTAAAGTTATCGGGAGGCTCGAGAATTTGAAGGATCGGGGAATATACAAATGCCTCAGAAACTACTTTCAGAAAATTATACTACCTAATAAATTATAATCACCAAACTCAAACTCCTTGAAATTTGTTGTGATAGCAGGCTAGCTCCTGAATCGCGAGTGTGTGATTAATTTTTTTTTGTAACGCCTGTCTCATTGACTCCCTTCCGACAATGAAGTTGATTGGTGTCAGCTTTCTTAATCATTTTATTGAGCGATGGCTGGTTGATTTTTCCACCTCCCACCTTCTTCCTTTTCCAAACCACTGCCAGCGGTTTTTTCTTCTTTTGCGTAATCGAAAAGTAAGGAATAAAGAGCTGTGCGAATAGACTTAAACCCCTAACTAACGCCACTTCTTGAGTGGTTCGGGAACGCTCAAAACCTTTACTTTACACAAAAGTGATGTGTGATAGCGGAAATAGTCTTTTGGTATATTACTCCACTGGGCCCCCCCAACAATGAAGTTGATTGGTTTCGGTTTTCTTATTCACGTGCCGAACTCGTGCTTTTAAGGCAGAACAAAAAAGGGCCTGTTCGTTTGGATTTCATCAATAAATCACTTGACTGAATTGACCAAGGATATTCGAACATGGGAGATTCAGGCGATTCCAGCTCTGGAAGCGATTGCGGGTCACCTCAGCCGATAGGAAAGTCAACGAGTAAAGTGTTCGTATGGCTGAAGGGAAAGGCGAAGTGTACACCGCGTGGAAATCCGTGGGTACTGCTGAATCGCGAGGGTAGAGTGAAAGACATTAAAATTGGAGGCAACTATTCGAGTGCAAAGATAAAAGAGCTGGTCAAGGAAAATTTTGCTGGACTTGCGGCTGTTGACTTGGATAGGTAGGTTAAGTACCAAAGCACTTTATCCCGCATGCAGGTTGTTTGCATTGAATACTGAATGTAAACTCAGAAGTGTGTGGTCACGTAAAACCCAGGTAGAGCAAAACAATTCAAATTTTAGCCACGCGACAAAGGATTCAAAATTTACCACTTATCCTTTAGCTATTTGCTTCGGATCATTCATTAAAACCAAAGTATGAGCAGTGAACTTGCTACGAATGTAAGGCCTGCAATGGAGTTAAATGTGCACGTAATATATAAAAACAGCACCTTTTATAACACGTGTAAGGTTGGGCCGAAATTTAGCCTGATCCACCCCATTTAGAGTCCTTTCACGCAACGTCATCAAAATTAAAAAAGAAAGGAATTATCAGTCGTTACTCGAAGACTTACATTTAAACGGATTTTCAGTTTGATCAGAATACTTATCGCTCTAAACTACGCACAGATCTGAATCTTACCGAGACTGTTTCGATATTTAACTTTTTTTATCTCTTCTATTCTTGACTTTACCTGTGCAATGGTTACACAGTGAAAACAGGCAATTGGTAAAATTATTTAATTAAGGAAAGCAGGAATCTCAACTAGAATTTCCAGATTGACAGGAGGCTAATCATTGAGGCAGGGGGAGTGGGTAAAGGAGTAGAGGGGAATATGGACTGGAATATTACATGCCAAACAAGTCTAGAAACTTATCATTGATCATCTCTATTTAGATTTGCCCCATACTTTATTTACTATTTAGTGAATTCAAATGTTATTTCATATAGCCACTGTAAACTGTACGTAGTGTCGATGTTGAACTTTCCTTTCCATAGAATTCGTCTATACAAGTCTACGAGCCGTGGGAGCAAAATGGAAAAAGTTTACAGAGGCATACCAGACGCCAAGGAAATATTTAGAATTTATGGCAAGGGGAGTTCCAATTCCAGGCGCATATACATGGTTTTGCAACACCCGAGAAATGGAGGTTAGTGTAAACTTTAATAATCAATCAAGGGTTTGTGTCATTGCAGTCAGCACCAAAAGATCGCATTGAGTGCATACACATCTGTGTCATGTGACCCATAAGTAAAGATAGTAAAAGCCAATTTTGGCAAAGCCACAAGATAACTGTGCTGCAAAGGCTGGTCTTTAGCAAATTTGCATGTTGACATGAATATAACTGTAGTGGAGTAAAATATATGGCTGCAGTACCCACAAATGCCTGTTAGAATTGCAATAACAGCGTTCTGGAAATAACAGCCTCCTTGAAGTGGAAATACATTTTCGCTGCAATTAAAAAGAAAATCACCAGTGGTCTTTGAAAGACAAAAGCAACAACATAACCCAATTAATCTGCTGAGAAATAAAAACTTTGATATTTAAATTCTGACTTTTCAATATTTACCCTTTTAATGTTCATTACCATTGATTGGCCGACTGACAATAAGGATCTTTGCCTCTTAAAAATTTTCAATATTTGTTTGTCATAGATTTATCAATAAAAAACTAGTAATTCTCGCATCTTTCCACTATTTTAATGATAATTCAAATGGCTGATTTAAAGTCTTTGTTTTATTTCTCATCTCAGGATCTAACCCTAACCCTGAGTCCATACCAACACCAGGAGTTACCAATCCCAATCCCAACCATCCTTCCCTTCCCTCTGTTCAGCCCAATTCCAACCCACCCTCCACAAACCAATCCCATCCCTCCCATCACCCTGAGCAGCCCAATTCAGACCCACCATCCACCACCCAATTCCAGCCCTCCATTTTCCTAGCTCAGCCTAATTCTAACCCACCCTCCACAAACCAATCCCAAACCTCCCTTTCCTCTGCTCTGCTCAATTCCAACCCTTCCTCGCTTTCTCAACAATCAACCACTCACCCAAATCCCAGCTCATCTCAAACAAGTGTGACAAACTCAGTCATCCAGCCAGGGACTTCCAGTGATGAAGCAAGGGTGGCAAGTGGTGTTGTTAATCAAGTGGACTTGACATTGCCTACAAGTGAATGCAAGTGTTTGATTGATTTGCACACTAGTTATAAACTTAGTTACTGTTTTTTATTCAATCTTCCATTTGCATCTTGACTGGAAGCAGGTGACCTATCTGCCTGTATATGATTATGATGTGACACAATTCAAAACTGTGTTGTGTTTTTTTTTTTGAACAGATGGTGTTTCTGCTTTTGATGACATGGCTACCAGTGACCTCGACAGGAGCTATTTAGCTAGTAACCCAGTAAATGTTGACTCAGGTAATACCATGGTGAATGATTAAAGAGCATCAAAATGCTGGTTTTTTTATTTTTCCTCTATGACCCCTCCCCCCCCCCCAAAAAAAAAAAAATCATGATCTTTGGCTATTGCAGACCAAAAACCCAATCCTGATTGGAATATCTAATAGTTATCTCCGGGGTGGGTAAGGATATTTTCCGAAAAAAGCATGCACATTACACTAGAAATCAAGTTTAAAACTGCAGATAGTTTACATAGATGATTTCAAATTGTATCATCTAATACCATTTATAAGGCAAATTTACAGAGCACTATTAAAAGCCAGTGTTTTAAGTCTTAACACTGAGAAAGTGCCCTAACAAAGTAAGCCAAGTCAGATTTACACATTAGGTATGATGTAAATCAACAATATTTATGTGAGACTGATCAAGAAATTAAATCAAAAAGGAGGAAATTTTTACACCATATATTTTTCTACATTTATTATAGCATGTCATTTAACTGGCACAGAACAGTGGGAAACAGGTATGTTTCTATAAAATGGATTAAAAAACAGATACACTTAAAAAAGCCAAAGTGGGATTAGCTTGAACATAATTTTATTTACTCAGTAATTTAATTGAAAAATAAGAGAGATGAACAATTGGGTCTCCTGTTGATGAAGAATAGGATAATCTTCAGTATTATAGTAGAGTAGAGTACAGTGTGATATAGACAGATAGACTGACTGACTCGTGCAGTTTTGTAGCATGAAGTAATGCACAATAAGTAATGTTCTTGAAATTCATTCAATTTTGTGCCATTACATTTAAGCTGGGGTTGTAGAAGAGGATATGAGTTCCTTAGGAGTTCTGGATCTGAATACTCGAGGTATGTTGGAAATATTGTCAATAATTCAATAATATTTTCAATAATTTATGAGTTCCTTAGGAGTTCTGGATCTGAATAATCAAGGTATGTTGGAATTATTGTCAATAATTTAATGCAATTACATGCAGGGCTCTCCCTGGATGATGACATTAGATAAATTTCCACCAGATACAAAACAATATTCATGCCAAAAGTAGCATTTGAACCTAAAATAGAAAGCTTAACCTTGCTTATACCCTATGTAGTTGTCTGATTCATATTTCAAACTACAGCAAGAGTTGGGGAATGGAAACAAAACAAAAAAAAAACAACAACCCTTAGAAGATTTTGGCACAGGTCCTTAATGGTGACAGTTCAATTGAACACCGTTACTATTTGTAAATAATAATATTGCATAAAACAAATAACAAAAGTGCTAGAAATCTGGAATTGGAGTCTAAAATATACTTGTTATTTCAAGAAGGAAAATGGAAGAAGAGTTTGGAAAAAACCCAACCCTTAGAAGATTTTGACACGGATGTCCTTAAAGGATGACAGTTTGATTGAATACCACTACTATTTGTAGACCACAATATAATAATTTTGTAGTGCAATGGAGTGTGGACAGAGCATGGGATGTGCTTTACTGTGAACAAGTGCTGATGGAGGTGGCATCAGCCCATGAGGATATTCTCCTACCAATCTTTTTGAACTTAACATATGAGGAGGTTTGTGTTAAATAGCGATGTTATGTTTGCCCGGATGGCTTGCAATTTTCAAGGAAACTGTTGTAAATAAATACAGTTAGCATGCCTAGGTGTCAATGTGTTGAGTTAATGAGAAGTAAAATATATTAGCAGTCACATTTGAAATAAAAATACCCTGTAAACTTTTGTGAAGCCACATTTGTCATATGTCAATTTCACTTGCTGAGGAACAGACCCATTTGGAAAAGTATACTACAGTTACTGTCTGTCAACTTTAATTTCTCTAGGTGACATATAGTCCTAATGCATGCATTGCAACAATGCACTGTGTTGCATCATAACACCAAAAGAAATAACATTAAATCTAACTCTACTTTAATTTATAAATTTGTGTATCTAGATGTGTCACCAGGCCAGGTCTGACCAGAGAAGCATGGTTACAGTGATCCTACAAGAAGGTGACAACATACCTGATGTGATAAGGTGACTATCAATAGTTAATAAAAGGTTATTTTTATCTCTAAAAGCAGGCTGCACTCTGCAGAAACAGCTTCCGATTACACTAAGTCACAGTGGCAAAATAAATAGGTTAATATCATAGTTCATAATAGTTAATTTTTCTTATTGAGAGACATATGCATGAACCGTGCCTTTAAACTTTTCTGTGTATATAACTTAAAAACACATGGAGACATCAAAAGTGACCATGCTTACCTGGTGCAATGTGTACCCACATGACAATTTTTTTGTACATAGAAGGTTACTCCAACTGACTGGTTTCTGTGTTTTCAAACATAAATTACATTATAAGATGCAATGAATATATAAAGTTCATATATTTTTGAACTGCGGTATTAGATACGTGTGATGTGCGATCCTCGCAGTAGATAGCGCTACTGCGAGGATCGCACATCACACGTATCTAATACCGCAGTTCAAAAATATATGAACTTTATATATTCATTGCATCTCATTTATCACTTCACGGGTTTATTACGAATCAACTTAACAGCCTGCTCCCAGTTGGCTTGTTAGCTCAATTGGTAGAGCGCTGCACTAGTATCGCAGAGGTCAGTGGTTCGAGTCCCGTACAGGCCTGATTTTTTTCAGGTCTGATTTTCGCTATTGCATAAATAGCGCTATCTACTGCGAGGATCGCACATCACACGTAAATTACATTATAATTTGAAATACAAACATCACGCTTAAACATCACTCACAAACATCACAAAGGGTATTCAAGATTTTTAATATCCACTGTATGATGCATGCATGCTATATTTCACATTAAGTAGTAAATAATTTTAATTAGTAATCAAATATGTTTATCTCTCTCTTAAATCATCAGTATTCTGAATATTCTACATGGAGTCAATCATGGAAACTTATACTTTTGGATAACTAAAGAAAAATCCAGATCTGGGAGAGAAGGTATTGAATTACTATCCGTGTTTTGGATGTTTACTAAGATACGAGACAAAAAGGTCAAAGTTAAAAAGGTTTCCTAAGTCTTAATGGCTAAACATCAAGATTGTAATGTAATTCTCACACTTTACTAATATTTAAAAATGGATACATCTGAAGTACTGATATTGTGTACTGTAAAGAGTGTGTGCATAGATATGTTTCTTCATTATTAAGGGATGTTGACATCTCCTGTTCCCTTCCAGGATGTACTTATAATAGGGTGTTTTACTTTCTGTAGTACTGAGCATATCAAAATATCCTGTTATCTTCTAGTCTATGTTGTGTTTCCTTATGCTATATTTAGTGCCCCATAACAACCTCTACGCACCAATAATAGATGCAATAATGCCCATAATTGTCAATGTTCTCAAACTCTTCTTACCATTTTATGTTATTTTTTATGACAGTGAAAAGAAAATTTGGAAGTGCTGGGTCCGATTTACTCATAATGGCACCCACAACTTCTCAGCCTATCCTCATAGAGCGTTTTTGTGGTGAGCATTTTAAGAAAGTAAATAGCCTCAAAATACAATTTGTTGAAAAGGTTGGTAAATGTTAATGAAAGGAATTTTATATTGATAATAGTAATAAGCTTTTCTTGGCAAATAACGTTCAGTTTGGAATGTTTGAAAAGGATCCCATGCCTGCAAGTCAGTCTGTACTCATTCAATTTTAATGTCATCACTATGTGTAGGCACAAGTCAAAACAGACAATAAACATAAGGAAGTTTGAGGAAAAACTCCCATTGCTTTAAAAGCGGTTCCCTTACCTTAAGTCTTATATTAATTTAAAGATAATGTACTCTTTAATTTTAAGGTTGACTTGCAGTCATGTACAATATCCCAAGCCATCATCAGGCACCAGTATACTACCTACATACCAGTTTGACCTTGCATAAATGTTGCCACTTTTTGGTAAATTGTTTTAATATGTCTTTTTGGCCCCTTTTTAAAAATTGAACATCATAGGTTAATATTGATCTGATTTGACTTAAAGATGGCTGGAAACAAAATTGTTGTATTTTGGATTCTTATAACAAGGAGACAACCTAAAATTGGCAACAAAGGAAGATGTGGTGGATGCAGTAAAAAGGGCAGCAGATGCTGTGGATGCATTCACAAGGGAATGGTAAGAGATCTTTAATATTCGATGAGATAAAGGTAGAAATAATTATTTCCAGCTTGTTACCCATTGACAACCTTATGATCTTACAGAAAATTTTCATAAACTCATATAGCTCAAGTCTGATGTGTTATTCATACATCAGATACTAAGCTGTTTCAAACAATGTCTTGTTCGCAATTAACAAACATTAAAAAACCCTAGGTGTATGCAAATTATGTGGTTAATATGTTTTGATTATCCAGACAGATGCAGCAAATCAAAGTGAACACTGGTGAGATTCACCATAAGTTATTCATTATTTCCAATAGGGAGAGGTTAGAGCAGGATCGTTCACCTAAGAAGGAGCAGGAGAGTGCATTGCAAAAGGCAATAGAGGATGACAAGGTAAATAGCTTTTCCCAAATACTTACATAGCACAAATAATGCCAATATCAATTATGTCAATCGTGGCATGATTACCTGTTGGAAATAAACAAAAATAAAGAACACATTAGGAGAAAGTCAGGCAATGAAATGAGGATTATTTTTAGAAGGCTTCCTTTAAGACTTCAGGAGCCAAAACAAGCACCAGCCATCAAAGTATGGCCCAAGTTTCAGAGACATATCCCCAAACAGGAAAGGAAATGAGTGAAATGAAGTGATTCAACATAAATAATACTTGTTACCAAAAAAACTGCTATAATTACCACTTTCTCTTTTAAGACTTAGCAGCAGAAATTTCAAGATCTTTTTTCTACATTATCAATGAAATATTACTGAGGTTGTCATGTATTTATTCTGTAAGATTAAAGAATCAAGCAAGATAAGGAAAGCCTGACAAGCCAGAGTTACAGATGTCAGTCGGGAAGAAAAAAAAGAGAAAGTGAAAATCATCCTCCGCCACTCAAACGGCAAGGAAGAGCGCCAGTTCATCAAAGGTGCCTTCTTCCAGGTACATATAAACAATGATAGAAATTATTAAACTGTAAATAGCACTTTGGTAAAATTATGTAGACATACAGTGATTGGCAGATAGCTTTTTATAAAAAGAAATCTAACCTTTTTTCCTGTTTAAATGATATAGGAAGTATATGACTGGGCAGGCTCCAACAATGCTCTCCCATTACACTTCTCTATCCAAAGAGGTAGGGAAGTGGTAAAACATGGAGACCTCTTGGAGAGACCAGAGGTGCTTCATATTCATGAGAGAGTAAGTAAATAATAATATTGCATAAAACAAATAACAACTACAGTACTAGAAATCTGGAGTTGGAGTCTAAAATATACTTGTGTTATTTCAAGAAGGCAAATGGAATGCCTTTGGTGAATTCAAATTTGTTCAAAATACCCTTTTAATCCTGATTTTTAGAGGTGGTGGAAAAAATATGGCAAATGATATGCTATCTCCTGGTATTTCTTAGCACACAAAATTAATCATTATGAGATACATAATACAAGTATGAATTTTGAGGGGATTTTTGCTTGCATATTCACCAATGTGCCTGCATGAGGTTTGAAAGTCACAGTTGTAAAGTGTTCAAACAGCTACCCTGGTAAATACTGTGGAATTTATGTATTAAACCTTATCTTTGATTCTGTTAACTTGTTTTTTTTTTTTAATCCAGGATGAGGCAGAGATTAAATCCCTTCTGGGATCAGAGGTTAGAAAAAAGTGAATACACATAGTAACAACTTATCTTTGAATGTATGATACAACACCACATATTAAGTAAAGTGTATGCTCGGACTGGTCAATTTGCTGCAAATTATCTGCCTATGAGTGTGTGACATGAAGCAAAATGGCACAAGTGATCAAAACAGAAAAAAAAGAATGTGTATTATTGAAGAAGTAAACTGGAAAACTCTTATCACCATAGCCAGTCTTTAGTATAAACCGTTTCTTTCTCCACACAGCCTAATTTTTCAGTTTGATTATTATTAAAAGACAAAATCATCTTTTTTGACTATTCATTTTGTATACCCAGGTTGAAAGTTTGGGTTATGACCTGAGTTTTATTCATAGAGTTAAGCATAAATTTTGAAATTGTTAATGGTAAGGAAATAAGAAATGTTAATTCTGGGTCACATGATGGCTTTCCTCATTTTGCCTGCAGGTGACATTCCAAGGAAATATTCCCGATTTGCAGTTGGAGGGTGACCCTTCATCCACAATACTAGGTGAGGAATACAAATATTATGTATTAAACTAGTAATTGCCAAAAAATGAAAAAAACAATGTAAAGAATAAAAATGAAGTACCTTCAAATGATACTGAACATGCATGAAAAGCAGACCCAGTCTTAGCAAAGGTAATGCAACCCAACAAGAAAATTACAGGTAATCTGCCTTGCTCAGTGATAATAAGCAGAAAATAAGGACAAACATTAGGACTACATGATGTTCCTAAAAACAGAGATAACATCTTTCTTTAAAAAATTTCAGAAGAAATTGCCTTAATGCCAAAAATCAACACTGGTCATATGTTAAGTTATGTGTTGAGGGCTTATTAATTTCATATTTGTTACCTGATAAACAATGAGAGTCGCCATACAATTCTATAATTTACTGGATAAATCATCATCACCTGTATTGCTTGAGCAATTATAGTAAAATATAGGTATATTAAATTGTGTATTTTTACATACTGAGACTAGTTCTCCTCCTGACAGATGAAGATTCGAACACAAGAAAAACAAATGAGGTAAGGGAAGTAGTGCACATTAAAATGTCACGTAAAATTATTGGTAGTATGCTACATTATGAAAACCCTACCATAACATATTGCATTGCATGTTCCATAGATCATTGACCAAAAAAAGTTGACTTAAACTTAAAAAACTCGCATGTCCCTTGGGACGAGGTTCTTTGTGGGCCGTGACACTTAGGCAGACTGACGGGTCCCTTGGGACAAGGTTCTTCGTGAGCCGCGACACTTGGGGCAGACTGAAAGGTCCCTTGGGACGAGGTTCTTCGTGAGCCGCGACACTTGGGGCAGACTGACAGGTCCCTTGGGACAAGGTTCTTCGTGAGCCGCGACACTTGGGGCAGACTGAAAGGTCCCTTGGGACGAGGTTCTTCGTGAGCCGCGACACTTGGGGCAGACTGACAGGTCCCTTGGGACGAGGTTCTTCGTGAGCCGCGACACTTGGGGCAGACTGAAAGGTCCCTTGGGACGAGGTTCTTCGTGAGCCGCGACACTTGGGGCAGACTGACGGGTCCCTTGGGACGAGGTTCTTCGTGAGCCGCGACACTTGGGGCAGACTGAAAGGTCCCTTGGGACGAGGTTCTTCGTGAGCCGCGACACTTGGGGCAGACTGACTGGTCCCTTGGGACGAGGTTCTCCGTGAGCCGCGACACTTGGGGCAGACTGAAAGTTCCCTTGGGACGAGGTTCTTCGTGAGCCGCGACACTTGGGGCAGACTTAAAGGTCCCTTGGGACGAGGTTCTTCGTGAGCCGCAACACTTGGGGCAGACTGACGGGTCCCTTGGGACAAGGTTCTTTGCGAGAAGCATTATTTTGTGCAGACTTACTTAATGATCTTCATGTGATCTAGTTCTCATTTTAACCAAAATAATTTAAGATATGTCAATATACATACAACTGAACAAAATGAACTGTCATGGCTTCCTCCTGCATAACACTAACATCAACACCTGACCAAATAATATTAACAACAGCAAGGTGGAACAACTGACAGTATCTATTATCACTATAGTTTTAAATAAGGGTCATGCTATAATGTAAACAACTTATCAACCTAAATAACTAAGTAAATAGAGATCATGTTAGTAACATCATTTTCCAAGTGTGTTTAGTAAAGGTATTGAATGCCCTATTTTAATTTGCCATTGAAATATGAGGTCATGTAATTAGATTAGTTCATGTACATTTCATTAGTGACTATTTAATTTTATAATACTATATCTACGTTATAATAGTCATGGTTATAAAGGAAAGTAAGAGATTGAGGCAGTGGCATCTTGGTTTTTGCCATTGTCCCTTGTTGTTAAAAGTAAGTTACACGTGACTCTTGTGGATGGCATACTTCCCTTTACTTTTTATCTTGTTTCAGGAACCACTACCAGGTACATCTGGAATTATTTTTGCACAAGCAGGTGAGAAGCATATTATCTAATAAGTAAAATAACCAGTATTTTACCAACCAGTAAGGATACTGATTTTAATGTTGGTAAAAGTGGCCATCTCTGATGATAGTTGATCCACTGGCATCCTACTGCATTTTAGAGGATAACATGGCATAAGGATGTCATTAGAGCTACAAAAGAATTTAATCAGAAGGTTGAACAAAATGATTAGACTCTATTAGAAGATATTGAAAGAACATGGAAATGTATATTCTTGACCTGGAGACCATGGATTATGGAAATTTCCTACTGACCCTTTTAACTAAGGCCCCTACTTAACCTGGCAATCTATAAAGCATTTCCCTCCAAACTGGGACAATATAATTATCAGAGAAATATATGATTGTGAGTCAACAGCAAGAAAAAGAAAATTACTGGTCAGCCTACAATGTCTAAAATTATAACTTTTTCCCCAGAAGAAGGACAAGAAATAGAGGAAATGCAGTAAACACCTTCACAAATAGAGGAAAGTTGTGTAGACATCAACAAGGAGGAGAAGAAAGTAGAAGAGAAAAAGGAGCAAAAGAAAGAAGAGGAAGTGAGGGAGCACACAGAAGAAGAGAAAAAGAGGGAATATAAAGATGAAGAGGGGAACGAACATGTTAAACATGAAAGGAAAAGGAAAAAGAAGGACAGGAGAACAACCTCAAAAAGAAAAAAGCCAATGGTGGAAAATCACCCAGAATGTTAAAAGTTTAAAAAGACTTTAAAAGGACCCTTGTCAGCCACACCTTTGTTTCTGTTTACCTGTGGATGTTTTCATATTTTATTTCATGTAGAGCAGATCCAAATATAAAAATGCACAATCAAACTGCTTAGGGTAATTTAAAAGACTTCCAGAAACACAACTTGGGACAATGCAATAAAATTTCACTTTCCCATACATTTCACATGTTTTCATGGTCATCAAAAATGGTAGAGGCTGGCTAGAGTCCTTCAAAATTTGTTCAATAGAGGCTGCTATAAAGCAACAAGTTAAAAATGTTCTTTGTTTTGATGATAAACAACAAGTGTAGAGCCCAAAACTTCAGTTCCTAATGTAAATATGGTTGGTGTTATAAGGAACTAAAAGTGTTCAGTTTAGAATTTAGTCAAAGTGGGTCATATGTATTGCATGACATTTTATATTGGGTCATTTGAAAAACAAATGGTCTGGGTCAAACTATGATCTTCAAACTTCCAAGAACTGACATCATTCAAACCATCACCAGTATGTCAGAGTCTTTATGCTTTTCAAGGTTTTAGTTGTTTATTGTGGTAAACAATTCATGATAAAGTGGAATCCTTATTTTAAAAAATTACAGACCAATCTTGAATATACGATGTCAAAAAACAGCAAAATATATTTTTCATTTCATGCTTTCTGACCCCAAGTAACTGATTCAACTTCAAATCATGTTTTCAGGTTCAACTGCCATTCTCTTTTGCTTGAAAAACACTAAGCTTTTGTCCTTGTTTCATAACAAACCATAAACACAAGAACAAAGACAACAAATGAAGCATCAAACGATCAGTAAATCAACATATGCAAAATGTCTAAGTAGGCTCATACTAAAATTGTACTCATACCCACGTAATCTGAAATGCTAGTCATCTTAATATTGTGCCCTCATCTAAGGATAGTAAGCACATTTTTTTTTTTTTTTTTTTTGGTTTTCTTCAATTATTGCCAGCTGCTTTGGAAGTACTTAATATATATGAGGTAACTTGCTTTTTGTTTGTTTCTTTGTTTTTTAGTTTGTTTTTACATCAGTAAGAGTCCACAAACATTTCATTTAGTGTCAGAATAGAATATTCCAAATAAATGAAACAAAAACATGAACTAGATCGAATACTGGAACTAGTTATGATTTGAATTTAATAGTTGATGTTGCACATGCAATATAGAAGACTTCTAAAAGAGTGCAAAAATTTAGGCTTCTATGAAACTATATACCTTAACCACAACCATGTTTACTTTACTGAAAGGTGTGAAATTAGCTTCCTTGGGTGAGAGCACAGTGATTTAATATCTAGAGTAGGGACCCCTTGGCTTAATTCTTGCCTTGCACTGAAGAGTAGGCAAAGTTAAAATTACATTATACAGTACATACATATATATGTATATATAAAAAATTGTGGCAAGAAGTTAAAACTCGTTCATATTTTGAAGATGATCCATAAGCATGCAAACCAAAAAAATGTCCCTAGTTAGTCACACCTTTATTTTAATTTACCCGTGGATATTTTGATATTTTATTTCATGTAGAGCAGGTTCAACTTAAACAACAAACATGGCAGATTTGATGTTAAGTTTATTATTTACTATGGTAAAATCAACTTGTATTTATTAAATTAATAGGTATTAAAATATTCAATTCAGTTACTAATATCAAAAATGTCTTGCTTTTTTTTTTTAGTCATGATCGCAGATAAGGATTAAGGTTTTTTTTTTCAGTCAATAAAGTGCGCTAGGTCAGGCTATATGAAAATTAAGGTCAGCTCAACAAGCACTTGATTATTTTGTTAAAAGTGAACTGTTGCAGTTGTGTCATAGCTTTTACAGTTGATTAGTTTGGTGGATCTATTACAAAGTTAATATTTAACATTTTAGGAATCTTATTTGTTCTGAACTATCAAATTAATTCATTAGAATTAATTTCTTTTAACTTAATTGTCAAGTCCATGTTAATCTTACTAGTCAACATTTAATTTGGTTATATCAACTAAGTTGAAATTATAAATTAGCCACTGTACTGTAGAGAGTCAAAAAGCTGAAGTTTCAAGTATTGGCCCTTAACTCTGACAAAGGGTTAATGCTCAAAACGTCAGCTTTTTGAATCTTCAGGGTGGCCAGTTTACAATTTCATCTTAATTAATCTACCCCCACTGACACAGCACCACAGTTTCTTTAAAAACCTCCAACGTTCATTCATTTGTGAACATTTAGTCAATTTTGATTTAAAATAGATTCCTCTGCTATAAAAAATATCACAGTATGATTGTGTTTCACAAAATTATCTGAATAGAATGAGTGAAACACAAAATTGGATAACAAATTTAGCTTCAAAAAAATTATAGTATCCCACCACACTTTCACATGTTCCATGAGATGCTGCTGAGCTATTATGGTCTTGGAAAATGGACATAAGTATAGTTAACATTATTCTTCTTACCATTTGTTTGCAAGATGAGAAAATTTTGCTTTTGTTTTTTTCCATTCCCACTAATATGAATGTCAGCTGGTAGCTATGCATACGCGTGACTGTCTTGAATTCTGGTGCCGGAATGTTAGTTTTACTCATCCTCTACTCAGTCTTTTTTGTCCAAACCATTTTAACATTTCCTAAGAGTTATGTTCCTTTTTTGGCTAAAAATGACCAATTAAAATAGGAACGCGAAAATCTATCGAGCTTACGTAACCGAAAACTATGAAGCAGCAAGTAGGAACAAACACCCTCCGGTAAAACAATGTACCAGAAGAAACCAATGCTTACCTTAGGACCATTTCCTCCATCTCTTTAGCAGTGTAAAAATATTCTTTCTCCCTCTCGCGTTCTTTTTAAAATTTCAAAAAAGTCCTGAGTTTGCGACGACAAGTTTGCTAGAACATGACCACTCTCACTCGCCCCAGGCTCCCTCCAGTATTTAGCCTCGATTAGAAAATCGAGCCTCGATTGGAAAATCGAGGCACGATTGGAAAATCGAGGCTCGATTGGAAAATCGAGGCTCGATTGGAAAATCGAGGCTCGATTGCAAAATCGAGGCACGATTGCAAAATCGAGGCTCGATTGGATAATCGAGGCTCGTATGTCGAAGCTTGGCAAAACGAGGAATCGTGGTCGTTTTTGATCAGGTGCTTTTGGGCTCGTTTCCCGGAAACCGTGAATGATCCGCCCGATATGCATTTGTCGTACTCGATTACCATTCCTGCTCGATAAGCAAACCACGTTTCATAATCGAGCTCGATAACTACAAGTCGAGTACGATTACTAATCGAGTACGATTACTAATCGTACTCGATAACTTATCGAGCTTGATAACTTATCGAGCTCGATAACTAATCGAGCTCGACAAAGCTCGTTTATCGAGCTCGGTTACAGAACTGACGAGAAAGACTGGTGGAGAGTAGAGTCTTATGGAGTGCGATGGGGTTTGGAAAAAAACCTCGGATCACATTTGGTATCTGGGCAACCGAGCTCGGTTCATGTTCACCGTACTCGAATAGCGATTCGAGTACCAGTTCAAAGGGATCACATTTGGTATCTGGGCAACCGAGCTCGGTTCATGTTCACCGTACTCGAATAGCGATTCGAGTACCAGTTCAAACCAACCTCGGATCAACGAGCTCGAAATGCGGTCAATTCTATTCGAGCTTGATCCAACTATATCGTGCTCGATCAAAAAGACGAGCTCGACAAACTCCATCTGTTCTAATCGAGCTCGGTTTCTTATCGAGCTCGGTTTGCCTCGATATCGTCCTCGGTTTTCCTTGCGGTATTGGTTTCATATCGAGCTCGATTTCTGATCGAGCTCGGTTTGGCATCGAGCTCAGTTTAATCTTCTTTCAGCAAATGAGAGGTAATCTGGTAACAAGACTTGGGAGGGAGCATGGGACGAGCGAGAGTGGCCATGTATCTGGCAAACTTGTCGAATTTAGTTCGTGAATTCGGGACTTTTCAGAAGTATGTTTTCCGTCGAATTTGAAAGAAAAAACATAAGAGAAGCAAAATTTAATGTTGCTAAGGAGATGAAGGAAATGACACTAAGGTGAGCATTGGCTCTTACTTGTACATTGTTTTACGGGAGGGTGTTGTGACCCGCTGGTTCATAATTTATAGTAACGTTTTGTTCAGTTTCAAACTTAAGTTCAAAACTGGAGTTTACATTTCTCGTTTATTGTAAATCTCAGTACTTTAGCAAGTGTTTCCCTCCATTTTTCCAACCCCAAGTTTACCACACCAAAAGGTATACAAGATAGCATGCAACAATACAAACATTCCATTTTTATTACATAAGCTCAATACACTTTCGTGTCTCTATTTTAATTGGTCATTTGCAACTATGAAAAGGAACACAACTCTTATGAAACATTAAAATGTTTTGGAGAATATGGCAAGAAAAATTCTGAAAAGATATATCTGCATTGAGTTGAGATTGATTGAGAAATCATGTTCTTTAAAACCTAAGTAAAGTTAGATAATGCAGTTCAGAAAAAGATTTTATTAGAACTGTATCAAGCTAGTTTTTAAGTATATATGGTGAACAATAACACTCAATTATAAGTTATATTACTTTGATAAATAAGCCATGAAGGTGGTAAGATCAAAATATTTTCATAAAACAATTAAACAAACAAACAAACTAGTAAACTAACAAACAAGCTTTTCCAGCAAGGATGACAAATGGTATTGTTTAGCAGATTGTACTGTAACTAATGAATTTCAGTGTTTTCATATTTTTAGTGATGAATGCATAGCAGAGGCAGGTTTTAAAATTTATTCTAGCTTTTGTTAATTTGGCCTCTCAATCATGGTTTGCACTCGAACCAAAACAAAACAGCCCCATTCATGTGTAGCTGCCTGCAGAGATCCACAATAGTGGAAATGGGCTAAAACAAAGAGATTTTTTCATCTCTTGCAAACAAATAGAAAGATGATATTTAGAAAAATTCCATTTGAAAAACAGCATTGAAAATGCTATGTGCTAATGTAACCTTTTTCTTCTAAGACTGACTGAGAAATCATGTTCTTTAAAATTATAATTGAGGTAGATAAAGCAATTTAGAAAAAAGACTTTATATACAGAATGACCGAAAGATTAGAACTGTATCAGGCTAGTCTTTAGGCATCAATGGTGAACATTCATGTCCAGTTGTAAGTTCTATTTAATAAATAAGCCATTAATGTAATTAGTTCACAGGAAATAGCTTTCTGTCATTGACAGATCTCATTGACAGATCTTAAAATGTTTAATTTAGTTATGTGTTATTATAACTACCAATCTAATCAACTGTAAAAGCTATTACACAACTGTAACCATTCAATTTTAACAAAATAATCAATGCTTGTTGATCTAACCTTAGTTTATAAACAGCCTGACTTAACCCTCTATAGACTGCAAAAACTATATTCTCAATTTGTGGTCATGAGAAAAAAGCACAAGCAAGACATTTATGACTGTTAAGTAAGAGATAGATGAAAATGCTGGTTAATTAAAAGCACAAGCAAGACATTTATGACGGTTAAGTAAGAGATAAATAAAAATGCTGGTTAATTTTTTTTGTTTTTGTTTTTGTACTGACTGAACTTAACATTTTATGACCTGTTAACGTAATTAGTACAAATTGAGGTAGTAAATAATAAACTTAACATCAAGGCTTCCATTTCCATCGAGTAGACTTTCCACGTTCATTAACCTCCTACCCCACATTTCTCTTTCTTTCACGGACACCATATCTGAATCCAGCACCTGCTCCTTGTCACTTCCTTGGGCCATTACAATTCTTTAAAAAGAAAATTCAGTATATTTACATATCATAACATTGTTCCACTCAACTATCATTATGATATTGTATTTTAATGCCAGATTTGGGTATTGTCTCTCAGCTTAAACAGGGGAAATACATGGGCCGGTTTCAGCTTTGAATGTACCAGTTAGCAAGTTCTAGTATAGTGATGCATGAATAGGTATGATGAAGTGTTTGGTTTTTTTGTTTTTTTTTCATGCACCTCTCTAGTTTCCTGTTTGAAGATCTGTTATTTACTCTACTGTTCTTTTGTATCATTATTTACCTTTGTAATACTTTTAAGTTTTATTTAGTAATTAACATACATACAGCAAATTTAGCATTTTACATCATTTCTTCTCAAGCCCCAATTGTTAGTTTATTTTTTTAAACCTGTAATCAGTTTCTCTTTTGCCATGTGTGAACTAATTCTCATAACCTTTTACTCCTGATTGAGTATTGGATTTGTGAGGAAAATAGAGTTAGTCACTCTTGGGACATGAAAGAAGGCAAAGGTACCATTGTCCTTTAAATACACTGATAAACACTTTACACAAAATAATTGATGTTCTTACTGAACTTCTGCACTAACTGGATGGGATGCTGAGAGAAGCTGCAGGAACAATTTTTGTTGTCTGAAGTACAGTCCTCTCCATCTGTAGCCTTCATCTATAAATGGCCCACTTGTTAAGGGATTGTCTCCATCAGCAGTTGAAGGTTGTTGTGTACTGCTCTCTGTAAAATTAGGAATTCTCCAACAAAAGGAGACAACCCTTTGGGCTGTATAGGTTCTGTGTCGCATTTCTAAAACAGAAATTGATTTTTATGGCTATTATGAAATGTACCTAAAAAGGTTTTCTAGGTAAGATTTTGAAGGTAAACGCAACAGTTGCTATCCTTTTCCCCACATACTTGGAACAGGTTTATTAATTTTTTGGTTGGTAAAAAGGCAGCTTACCTTATAGTATATTACTCCACGCAGTCGTTTGATTTCTCCTGATTGGAGGGCAAAATGTGTGGTGGTTGATTCCGTCAAATGGACGTTCATGTCCTTCCTTTTTACAATTTTTTTGCACCCAGGTACTTGGCACATTAAAGCTTTCTCTGGGCATTGGTGAAGATGTAGGTTGATGTTCCTTCTAAAATTCAAAGAGGTATGTGATAGTTCAAGATCTTCCATTTTTACTGGTGTTATATATTCAAACAGTTGATGTGATAAAAAAAAAAGTGAAAAAGAAAAAGTGGGAAAAGCGTGACACCCTTAGGGTGGTTCTGTAGACAAATTGACTTTGATGTAAACTTTGGGGAGATCTAGAGCAGGGCGGCGTAGCTAGCATGAGGCAAGACGAGGCAATTGCCTCGTCTTAACTTTGGCCTTTTTAATTTTTTTCTTAAAGATTGACTTTTCTGAACAAAAATGCCACGGAAAATCCTTAAAATAGCATTTCTAAACCTCTAGATTTGAAAGTTTTCTGGGGGGCATGCCCCCAGACCCCGCTAGCGGCTCGCGCCTTCGGCGCTCGAAACTTGCCTCGTCTTGTCCTGAAATCTGGCTACAGCCCTGTAGAGGGGATGGTTGGGGGGGGGGGGGATGGGGGACTTAAAGTCATTTGGGAGTATCACTTTGCCCTTCCCCTAGATCCCCATTGAATGATAGGCATTATATCTGTTTCTCAAATCGTTTCTTGATCATGAAATATAACTCTTCTCTTTCAGTTATATTTGAGGAATGCAGCTGAGTCACAACTTTCCGTAATGTGTGACACCAGAAACAAATTAGGACTGCCCGTGATCTTAGATTTGAACGGAGAAAAAACAGGGATACTGCTATTCATGTTAAAAATTTCCTCACTTAAAACTATTGCCAACACTAAAACATCACAATGCTCAATTATCCGAATCAGTGCAACATACCGTGGTAATGACGCTCCACATCTCAAGGGGCATAGAGCTGCAGAATCTCTGCACAAAGATCTACGGTGGAATTGTAGTTTTTCCCTCGTTACGCGCAGTTGGCATCCTGAACATGCGATCCTTTCTTTAGGGCAAGCATGTGCTGTCATTTCTTCCCGTGCCGCTACGAGCTGGCATCCTTCGTTGGGGCACCTCTCTCGTACTTTTGGGCAATGTTTTAGATGATCGTTGGCATCGCTATAGTTTCCCTTCCACTGGCAGCCTTGGCTGTTACATTTAACAGGCAAATCTCGGGTGGCCTTGTCCATCGTCACATTGATCTTCAGCTCTTCTTTTCGAAACTTTGCCCGACACTGGGGACATACCGGTGTGACTTTCGATTCCGCCCAAGTTTCCATGCAATTTTGGCAGCCAGAGTGCCCACAGGCAAGGGTAACGGGCCTTAACACGATGTTATAACTGAAAAGGAAAATTGCAATATAGTCGCACTGGAAATGCGACGGCGATATGAAAGCCGGCTATGATATTCAACTCACCAAATACAGCATTCCAGATCCACTTTTCGCAGAAAAGTTAATTCGTTGGACTTGGAAACCACTTCGGCCTTTTGATGAGACATTTTTATGGAATAAGGATCTTCGATAACTGTCTTTAACATTAAAGTCTCCTTGTTAGTGTAAGCTGCTCAAATAGCCTCTAATTACGAGAGTGTGATGTTATTTTTAAAGTCAACATTTCCGTTGCGCTGTCAATAAATTAATTTCCTTTGTTTAGGTTCCGGTATTGACGGTAGTGGGTACGCTTATTATTGAATTCTTCAGTCAGGTCGTGAATTTAATGGAATGCTTTGTCTAGTTGGCTCAGCCCTTAATATTTATGTCCTTTCATAAAGGGGTTCCCTAGTATCTTACCTTAACCTACTCCATCAGCGAGGTCTGTCCTTTGTAATAATGACATTCTCACGGAGGGGATGCCACGCTAAAGGCTCGAAAGAGTTTCATTCGCGAGCGCGCTTTATCTGGTTTTCAAGTGACGTCATCAAAATTAGAAAATGAGGAATTACCCTTTTGATGAGGCATTTTACAAAGTTTGGGATCTTCGGTCACGGCCTGAAACGGTAAAGTTTCCTTGTTAGTATAAGCTGCTCAAATAACCTCAGATTACAAGCAGAGTATGCTAAGATTTTCGAAGGTCATTTTTACCTTTGTGCGGTTAATAAATTCATTTCCTTTGTTCAAGTTCTGGTATTGGCAGTAATTGGTACATTTATCGTCAAATAATTCAGCAAGGTCTTGAATTTAATGTATTATTTTGTTTAGTCGGTTTACCCCCTTTTTATTGAGGTCGTCACGTAAAGGGGTTTCCCAGTTTATTGCCAAGTCCCTTAGGACCTTTCTGAGAACCACAGTGATGTGATGAGATTTTCTCCATAAAAGGTTATTGGTTATAATTAACCCACTCCATTATCAATGCCTTTCCTTTGTAATAATGACGTTCTCACGAAGGGGATGCCACGCTGAAGGCTAGAAAGAGTTTCAGTCGCGGGCGCGCTTTGTCTGGTTTTGAAGATTAATCTTTTTAAATTTTTCTGTATGAAAGGGTGTTTCGTCTTTTGACAAAGCAAGATTGAATTTCAAAGGTTTGGCGCGACGCGACATTAAAATGGCGGCCAATAATGATGTCACGTAGGTTAAAAATGTGACATCCGCTTAGGCATTATTTACACGGGGGAAGGGAAGGTACATGTTCCCTTGTTTTTAATCATCTTGGATTTCATTACTTTTTCCCCATTAACAAAACCCCTTGTTCCCAAAAATGTTTTTAGCTCATGTTCCCTTGATCCCGAAAATTTTTGTATTGTTCCCTTTATCCCCAAAAATGTTTATCGTTGTTCCCCATATTTGTTTTATATTTTAGAGGCTCGGAAAGTTAAAAAAAATTATTATTGAAAGTAGATCGATTTTCGCTTGTTCCCAACAATCTACTCAAGAGTTCCCTTGTTCCGTAAAAGTAATTTGATAAATGTTCCAGTTCCCTTGTTCCTAAAACCCCTGGGAGGGGCTCCTTAATGTTCGGACCGGACGGCAAAATATTTGGCTGACGGTCACGAGACACGGACCTTTGTGCACTCGGTCCAAGCGTCATTACCTCGAACCAAATAGTTTCCTATCCGGCCCTCCCACTCAGTAAGTACAAAGTACTGATTTAGTTTTCGATTCTGGAGGCACGGCTTGTTTGTTGTAGTGTAGTCGTAGTACTAGCAGCAGCAGCAGCAGCAGCAGCAGCAGCAGTAGTAGTAGTAGTAGTAGTAGCAGTAGCAGTAGCAGTAGCAGTAGCAGTAGCAGTAGCAGTAGCAGTACTAGTAGTACTAGCAGCAGCAGCAGCAGTAGTAGTAGTAGTAGTAGTAGTAGCAGTAGCAGTAGCAGTAGCAGTAGCAGTAGCAGTAGCAGTAGCAGTAGCAGGATTCGTAATAAACCCATGATGATAAATCAGATACAATGAATATATGAAGTTCATATATTTTGAACTGCGGTTGTAGATACGTATGATGCATGATCCTCGCAGTAGAGAGCTCTATTTATGCAATAGCGAAAATCAGACCTGAAAAAAATCATGCCTTTACGGGATTCGAACCACTGACCTCTGCGATACTAGTGCAGCGCTCTCTCAATTGAGCTAAAAAGCCAACTGGGATAGGACCGCGTCATGACCTCGAACCAAATAGTTTTCTATCCAGTAAGTACATAGTACTGATTTAGTTTTCGATTCTGGAGGCACGGCTTGTTTGTAGTAGTAGTAGTAGTAGTAGCAGCAGCAGCAGCAGCAGCAGCAGCAGTAGTAGTAGTAGTAGTAGTAGTAGTAGTAGTAGTAGTAGCAGTAGCAGTAGCAGTAGCAGTAGCAGTAGCAGTAGCAGTAGCAGGATTCGTAATTAACCCATGATGATAAATCAGATACAATGAATATATGAAGTTCATATATTTTGAACTGCGGTTGTAGATACGTATGATGCATGATCCTCGCAGTAGAGAGCTCTATGCAATAGCAAAAATCAGACCTGAAAAAAAGTCAGGCCTGAAAGGGATTCGAACCACTGACATCTGCGAGACTAGTGCAGCGCTCTACCAATTGAGCTAACAAGCCAACTGGGAGCAGGCCGTTAAGTTGATTCGTAATAAACCCGTGATGATAAATCATACAATGAATATATGAATTTCATATATTTTGAACTGCGGTTGTAGATACGTATGATGCACGATCCTCGCAGTAGAGAGCGCTATTTATGCAATAGCGAAAATCAGACCTGAAAAAAATCATGCCTTTACGGGATTCGAACCACTGACCTCTGCGATACTAGTGCAGCGCTCGATCAATTGAGCTAACAAGCCAACTGGGATAGGACCGTTAAGTAAATATATGAAGTTCATATATTTTGAATAAATTTTAGGCGACCGGTATCGTGAAAAAATGTTATTGTGCCAGCCTTTGCGCGCATAGCATCTGGTAGCGCGTTCCATGTCTTAGCGGCAAAATAACGAAATGACTTAAGACCATGCTTGGTACTGTTAATCTTAGGTAAGGAAAGCTTGTTATTGCCTCTTAAATTGTAATCATTCCTCCTTTGTTGAACTAAGTCAGCAATAGGTCTGGGAGCCTTATTTTGAAAGCAGTTATCGACCGTTAGCAACATGTCTTGAGTCCTCCGACGACTCTTCAGTGTCGTATTCAAGGCGGTATAATCGAGCAATTCTTCATATGAAATAACCTTATCTTTATATACATATCTAAGCGCACGTTGATTTACCCTTTGCATTTTCGTTGTATTCCTTTCCCCACAGTGGTGCCATATCTGGCTACAATAATCAAAGTGAGGTAAAATAAATGCGCGATAAAGTGCTTCCTTGGTTTTAAGAGGCAGGATATTTTTGAGCCTATTTAAAGCATTAACCTGACCCGCCATCTTTCTACAGATTGATGCTACATGAGCACCAAATTTCAGCTTGTCATCCGATGTTACACCTAATAATTTTATCTCACTGGAAATAGGTATTGGCCTCCCTGCGCATTCTAACTGGAAATCCCAATCAGTGTTTCATCAGTTAATCAGCTAACACCAAATAAGCTAACACCAAACCCTGATCTTTGTATGGATTGCTACCACCCACTCTATCGAAACCATTGTGTTGTACTGGCTAAGTCTCGGTTTAAGGCTTCCTCCAATGCTCGGGGATCATGGTTTGATAAATAGAGTTTAGTGTCGTCTGCATAACTAAGAAGTCTACAATTCTCAACCGCGAATATGAGGTCATTCATGAAGATATTAAACAATAGCGGTCCTAGTAATGACCCTTGTGGTACTCCGGTATGCACACCCATCCACGTGGAGAAAGTATTCCTCAGTAACCCGTTGATATCGGGAAGATAAATAACTCCGTAAGAGTGAAACGGAATTTTTTTCAAGTCCACAAAAATTAACTTTGTCAAGGAGCAGATCGTGGAGTAGGCAATCAAACGCCTTGCTAAGGTCGATCGCTACCGTTGCAATAATGTTGTGCTTGTCAAGTTCAGATCTCCAGTCCTCTGTTAAGGCTAAAAGAGCCGTGGGACAACTGTGAAATTTGCGATAAGCAAACAAATACTCATGAAAGATTGATTCAAAATGCTCAGTCAACTGCATGTTGCGCCCTATAGTTTCCTCAATGAAAGCTTCTTTTTTTTTTTTACAACTTATTTTCTACATGGTCCAACAAGCTTGCAGCTTTAAACCTCACCATGTTTAAATATTGTATATGCATTGTATTGTAACTTATCTGGGGGAAAATGAAACGCAATACACTTCGTCGAGAGAAAAATATCGTGATACTAACAAACATAAACAGTTTTTTCAATAATACCGGCACCTGATACCCAGAGCTCTAGCGGGTGTCCTGTCCTGAATCATCGAAGTAAATTTATTCTGGTGTTTGTAAGCTAGAGACATCTGAGCTCGCAAAGAAAGCCTCCGACTTAAAATCTTATAGCGCGTTACCACTCGCGTTGCATGCAAACTTATTGGAACTAAAGAAAGTGTTCACTCAAGAAAAGAGTTCAACTTTGGAACACCAGCATGGCCGCCGTTGTATTATTTTGGAACACCAATAAGCGATTGGGTTGGGGAGAGTTTATCATCCTTCTAAGTTACTACTGTGTTTAGCGATCAATACTAAAAGGCTTCTTGTTGTTGTATTCATAGCACTTCTGGCGTGGGAACGGGCAGCTGATGAAACGCTCGCGGCAGACACAGAGGAGA
Organism: Stylophora pistillata; assembly: GCF_964205215.1. Lineage (NCBI taxonomy): Eukaryota > Metazoa > Cnidaria > Anthozoa > Scleractinia > Pocilloporidae > Stylophora > Stylophora pistillata. The sequence goes on from NC_142523.1 coordinate 33,034,143, forward strand.
CATCTTGTTATCATCAACGGGTTTTTAGACTTGAAAAGCAATTTTACAAACTCAGTGGAACCAGGGGAAACATAAAGGCTGCAAAAGGTTCGGGATGACAGCAAACTAAACTGCAGAGACGTTGAGCAACCAAGGGTTCCATTAAATGGTTTACACGTGAGAAACAAGTTCATAAACTTTGATCTTTAACCTTTTTCTCTTAAAATGATCCTTTCTTCAAATATATCTGTGCAAATTTTATTCATTTTTGTTATCTTGGCTAACTCTGAGCATACGCCTCTATGGGCAAAACTCATTAAATGCGCTTCAGGAGCAATCCATAGCTCTGCGCTAATTTGAGAAACTTGTTGTTTTTAAGAATAGTGTGCCTTAAAACCAATTACAGCAATGGCATAGCTTTTCAGGCTGACAATATATTGTCATCAGGCACTAAAAAATGTATTTCGTACCTTTTAAAATAGTCAGCTAAGCTTATTCACCGTTACATTCGGGCAAGGAGCAGAGTCATCCAACTTTAAAAGAATTTCAACTTTTCGTCATACACCCTTATTTAAGGAAGTATATTTTCGTTCATTAACTTTAGCCGAGAGTCTATGACCTAGATCACGGTCTCTTGGCTTGAGCTTAATCACCAATTTAATTTTTGAGAGCTATGGTATAACTACTGTGATTTGCATGGAAGACTTCACTGTGATTCGAGATGGCATTTTCCTGAATATCCTTTGTATTCAAGACTTACTCGTGCTCGGTCAGAAAAACCTTTTGCTCGCATGACCATTCGAAACCGCACTCACCACGACACGAAAAAAATATATATCCCTTCCCATTAGACCCCACCAGCCCTACACCATACCGTGGAGTTCTGTAAGTAACAACCCCCCCGTAATTTTCGGATTTAGCAAGCAAAGGAGGCTGTTAGTTTTGGGCGGCCGTTTCTTTCAGGAAGCTGTCATATTCGGGTCATTAAAAACAGTCGTTTCTAACAAAGCGAACACGTAACACATGAAATTAAAAGTTCCATTGATATGTGTTACTAACCACTCACATCAGAACAAAGCAGCTTGTACGGTATGGAAATAACTTGAAAGGAACTATAAATTTTGGTACCGTAGGGGGACAGTTATGGACACATTGTATAGCAGTGTAACTAATTACATGGAATCATTTGACTCTGCTGTCAGACAGCTTAAATAAATTTTCGAAATAAAATCACAAATAACTTTACGTCGTTCAGTCTCGCAGTCATCAGCATTCGCTTGAGATCAGAGAGTTTCTAACCTCTAAATCTGGAAGGCCTTATTTCAAAAACAAAGGAAAAAAAACTAAAAGCAAGAAATTTCCAGTCCCTTCGGGGAACAGTTATTTTCGGGGAAGCCGTTTCCTTTAGGATTCCGCGTTATCTTCATATCCAGCTCGTTTTTGGAGTTCCTCCTACGGCCATCCATCGAGGAACAGCGCTTTGGATATGACCTTATGTAAACGTACAAGGAGGCTACATTTGCTTTTTTAGATTTTATTAAACATGGAATAGTCGTAAGTATAACATTTAACATTTACTGGAATAATGAATATCATAATTTAATTGAGCGACAATGAAAAGCAAATTTATTAGTTAGTGAAGAAATGAACAAACGCAGTCTTTTGTAATGTTATTTTACATTTGTCTTTTCCATTGGTCAAAGGAAAGATGCGAAAACGTAATAAAATCAAATTTAACATGGGAATCTCGCTCGAATTATAAACATGTTATGATATGTCGCCAACATTATTTTTGGTCCACCTACACTCAAATTCTGCATGAACTCTTCATGCGAAAATCTAGAGCGGCTGAAAGGTTAGTGTTTCTTGACAGGAACGGAATTCTAAGAGAGCGCTTTTGGAAAAAAATTAAAAGGGTTTAAAGCACTGGCGGATTTCCAACTACAAATTTTAGCGATTATAACTTCTGGCAAACTTTGAACTAAAAAACTCTGCTTCTGTTTTGGTGATTGTTATCATACAAAATCATCTTTCTAAACACGATGTTCATAAACTTCCATCAGTCGGTTATGTCTTTAAAATTTTCGCTAAATCGCATCGAAAGCAGCTAAGGTAAAAAATTTTTAAAAGATATAGTAGAAGAAAAATGTTTCTTTACGATTTTCTTCAAGGTTAAGTATCAGCCGTGGCCTTAAAACTAACAAATTAAAGTGCTGCGTCGGTAATTGCATACTGAAGGGGCAAAATTTCTAGAAGATTTTGCATAATTTGCCTGTGAGGCCCCCCTCTCCACTGACGCCACATCTGTTCGTCCAGGTATGATTGAAGATCTTCTTTTTTCATACCTCTTCTTATTTTTTGCCCCAACTTAAGATTATTCCAGCAGGACTCTACCTCCTGAGTGTGGACGCCAGTAACAGGATCAACGAAGTGTCGGGCATGTACGACAATTCGGTGCGCGGCGACGTTATTTATACGGTGTTCCATACCTCTGTATGAGGCCCAGTCATCGGTGTAGACTTCTGTTTCTGGTCGGATACACTTCGAGATTATGGGATCCAGTGTCGCGATATCCCGCCTCTCTACAACTTGGAAGTAACCACGAGCTGGACTAAAGTCGGTAGTGACTATGCCAAATACCCAAGCATCTCTGGCTGCTCTCCTTCCTCGGTTAAACTGGAAAAGAGGCGAACGGATTTGCTACTGCACAGAAAGTCTTAAGAACACATAACAATGCCTTTTAGTATAATTTCAGAGCTGAGCAAAGAGTTTCCAGCAATCTGATTGGTCGAGCGGTTCCTTATATGACGCAATATAAACAGCTCCACGCGGTTTATATAAAATGCTAAAATAAAATGTTAATAAATGTTACTAAAATGTTATGATTTTAGAAATTTCTCTGTTGTTCAGCTCTGAAATTATACTAAAACAATTATTCGCCTCAGGTTCGGTCAATATTGTCGAATAATCCCCTCGACTTCGTCTCGGGGATTATTCGACGATATTCACCTCGCCTTCGGCGAATAATTGTTAAATAGCTGAGCATTCTCCTTTACCGTTTTGATAAATGAAACTGGTGTTAGGTTTACTTTGCGTTTGATTATATTAGTCCATTAGCCCGGCGGTTACCCCAGTTAAATAACTTAGAATACTTCTACTCCCATTGGAAGGAATGCATGTTAGGCCACTAAGCATAACGTCAAAATGTTTGGTAACCAAGCGATGTGTGATCATGTTTGGTCACCAATCATCTTCCGGCTAAACAACTTGGGATCATCTCTGCATTATGTGCGCGCGCTACATATAAAATCTCGCGCGTGCAGTTGACGCGCACTTACGCAGATGATAATCTAATTATGCTGAACGTTATGAGTTATGTTGTATCCAAATACTTTCGCTTTCGCTTGTTTGATATTGTAATTTTTAGGTTAAAATCAAAGTCAGTTGGCTCATTTTTTACGCTAACGGAGGTAAGGAAAAATAAGAAAGCTGTAGAAAGCAATAGTGGCGAAGGAGATTTTTTCTGCTTGTCATCTGACCAACAGAATTTTTCTACCCGAAAGATTTTGAATATTCTTGCGTACAGAATGAGGATATTTTACCTCACTGTTCTTTCAATACAGCACCAGTAACCAATTAGGGGACCAAGTGAATGTTACACGGTCGCCTTAGTAACGGAATTTCAGGGAAAAAAAAACTAATTAACACTGGTTCGATCAGTCAAACTGTATTTAGGTTATAATTTGTAGAGTTTGTTTTGAGCCAACTTAGATTTCCTCTAGAATCTTCGATAAACTAGTGAAGGTTCACTTCGCTTTCTTCTTAGTGTTTCTTGGAGTTATTGGCTTTCATTTTTCGTTCTTACCTTAGCTTTGTGATTGAACTTGCTCTCGTCACACTTAACGGCGGCTCCTGGTCCTCCAAATGGTATGAAAGGCCTCTCGTCCAGATCTCTGGAACACACATCTTGCAGCCGTCGGTATATTTTTGACACCAGGCCTGGGTTGAGGTTTAATCTCCGCGCTGTTTGTCGCTGGGAATCTTCATAGACAAAATGGTGGATTGCAAGGAGCAGCGTTCCCAGTGGTACGCGGGGAAACTCTTCAAAAAAACTATTGGTACGCAAGCTTCTTTTCTTTTTACAGCTGCTGCAGCGCCTATTAATAGGGAAAAAGAAGAAGACGTAATTCGAAATGTATACGGGCATAACAGACCTTCCCACTGGATATGATTCGTGTTGGAGTGGAACATAAATGGCCATATTTTTATAAGCAACACTGCAATTACCCTGTACAAAGTTCTGCAGATAGATTTTTCCTTAATACCAATCACGAGAGATTGGAGGGAGACAATAGATTGAACGAGGTAAGACAGACTGTAGAACCTTTATTGACTTACCAAAGGTGTCCATCAACATGATTTCTGTTCCTCTGTATCAGGACCATGTCCTCGTTACATTGGGCACACCGAAGCGTATCGGCCAGCAGAGACCGCCGTTGAAGCCATTGAATCAAGTTAATACGGGGACCCCGTTGCAGATCTATAAATTCATTTAGATTAATGACTTCTCAATTACGAGAGCGTGATTCACAGTCAACGCGAAGTTCAACTAACACACTGTTAGAGCAGCTTTTTTGGGGCTCGTCATCGGCGCAAGACCTGCGAAATTCACAAGTCACAAAAAAACAAAGAACGCAAATCCGAAACAAAGATCTCAACACAGTGAGGAACAGGAAAACAATAGCTCCAAAGGAAAGTAAAAAGTTCTCACACCTTGTTTTGTATCATCTTTTGACTTACTCATTAAAGTTACAAAGCAAAGCGGAAAACAACCCAAATTCCTTCCGCGAGACTCTAAATGCAGCCGTTATTCCAAAAAAACAAGTAAAAAAAAAAAAAAGGAAAAAGAAAAACGCACAAAAAAGACAAAAAGATCGTACTTTCTTTCCGACAAGCTACTACATCGAATAAGTTAAAAAAAAAAATTCAAAAATAGACGAAACTCTTTTTCTGTTGGTTGATCGGCTTTTCACCTTCGTGGCAAACGGGAAACATTGATCGTGTGTTGGCTGCGAACTAGCCTGTGTGCAGGCGTCTACTGTTTCCCTTTCCTTCTGGGAGGAAAATACAGTCACGCAAGCCAGCCGCGAACAGGCACCTTGTGAAACGCGCGCTTATTAAGATTATATAAACCGCGATGTTTGGCGGAACGACCGGTTACCGATGCATCATGCATCGAGCGTTTTGCTAGTACGATTTATAGGCCAGAACGAACGACTGCTTAAAGAGTCGCCTGAAGACTGCCATATGTCGTTACAGTTTTCAGCACAGTTATTAAGCGATTTCACTCACTTACTTGCGATAAAAATCTTTTGTATTTGTCTCCTTTAAAACACGCCTTACCGAAAACCACAAAAGGCGTTCAAGTTACTAATTAAGTGGCATCAATTCTCTACATTTTCGCACATTGACTTCACGCTTTCGAAGCGTTGCCACACACGGATTACTCGTTGGTTCATGTAGTTCTTCGTTGGTAATATACAAAGCAAGATCGTTAATATGAGCCACGCGACCCGTTCCCTATCAAGAACTTTTGTCCTTTTGGATAAAAGGTTAACTGCTGTACCAAGCAAAGCTGAGTTGGGAAGAATGGTGACTGCGGGAAAAGTAAGAGATATCTCATTCACCAAGAGCCAGGACGCAGATGCCATCGGCACCAACCTGACCGCCGCTTTTCCATTCCTGGCGGGGAAAGACTTATCAAGGTACGCATAGTTCTTCACAGTACTCTATTAAAAATGGTTTGTAAATAGCAGTCGCATTAAGTAAAATACCGTGGGTTCGGTTAAGAGTAAGCACCTTTCTTGTGAACGACAAAAACGCGCAATGGGAAAACCTCTCGTTTAGCAGGAACACAACAGCTTTCTCGGCTTAAATTATTACAATTGCTGCTTGCAGTATAACCAAGGCATAGGATGGCCAGTAAATTAGTGAGGAAAAGGCCTAAAACCGGTTAAAGAAACAACACAGAATTTAAGATTTCCAAATCATATATTTGACACTTTTAATGGAACAGAAGTTTACTAATAATAGATTGCAGCTAACTCGTTCCACAGTCGTCTTCTTGCGAGGCTCGAATGGTGAGATGGGTGGGACCCTTTGCTGACATTGCCCGTCATACCTAATCTTTGCTGATGTTGTATTTTAACACTGTACTAGTACCTCCGAAATGTAAAAAGAATTACTTTGACCCATTTAAATATCTCCTTGTGTCATCATTCCACTGTTATGCCACTCAAGTTATACTGACCGCTCAGACTGAATTTACCGTTTCTATCCCTTTTCTTTTCCTTACACAGTCTTGAAGTTATTAAATCTTATGCTCGTGGCCATGCCATGATGAAGGTAGCCGACGGCCTTCTCAGTGGTGCCGAGATCTTAGAGCACTTTGGCGGAAATCGAAAGAAGAGAGTATTTTTGTACCTTCCTCCCGGTAGTTCTTTAACTGCTATTTACATAATTATTATAATAACTATGATCTATGAGCTACATGAAATGATTATGTCATACTTTGAATACTAATACAAAAGGCTGGACCATGCATGGTTTTGATATAAAACACACAAGTAAGTGACAACAGCAGAAAAGTCAAAAAGTCAAAAAGCAAAAGAAAAATCAGCCACGAGTGAGTGTTTCTCCCTACACTTCTTCACACGCTCCAGGCACTTCTTTTTGTAGTTCATAACCCAAGAAGGTTCTTTCGAGCCATTGATATTATTTGATCTGCGAAAAAGTTTACATTTCATTTCTATAGAAAGTGGCTCATGACTTCAAGCAATTTTGTTGAGTACATTGCTCATAAAATTGTGATAGAAATTATGTATTTTCATAAGTTTCCCTCTTAAATAGCATAGCTACTCCTTCAATTCCTTATCCTGGAGATATGCTTCTTTTAATAAGCCTTTTTCCTTTTGGCTTGCAAAAAATGCAAGCTGAACTGTGGCCTTGCAGCAGCCTGCGGGGTAATGGTGCAGAGTTTCCATCTTCACACAAGGAAAGCAAATTTTGATTCCTGTATTGAAGGCATGCCATATTCATCAATTAATAAGCATGGGGCCAAAGAATATCTGAGTTTCAAACCAATGAAGCAATGCAATACAATACTGGAATAACTACTGACATCTGACGTAAAAAAAACACAATTATTATTTAGTAGCTATTTCTGATGATGTTATTTCAATTCATCCACAGCCAATGCTTTTAATGCCAACATCCAAGCAAATACTGATTCAGCCTCTTCTAATGGATGTGAGTTGACTTAACATTCCATAAACATGTAAACAACAACCCAATGAAGCTAATTAATACAATACTGGAATAACTATTGACATCTGACGTAAAAAAACACAATTATTACAGCTACCTCTGATATTGTTAGTTCGATTCATCCACAGCCAATGCTGTTAATTCCAACAGCCAAGCAAGAACCAGTTCAGCCTCTTCTAGTGGATGTAAGTTAACTTAACTTTCCATCTGACATAAAAAACACAGTTATTATTCAATAACTCTTTCTGATGTTGTTATTTCAATTCATTCACAGCCAATGCTGTTCATTCCAACTACCAAACAAATACTAGTTCAGCCTCTTCTAGTGGATGTGAGTTCATTTAACACCCCATTAACATGCAAACAACAACCCAGTGAAGCTATTATTTTAATACAATATACCTGAATAACTATTGGCATCTGACTTAAAGACCACAATTATTATAGTTACCTCTGATGTTATTACTTTATTTCATCCACAGCCAATGCTGTTTATTCCCACAGCCAAGCAAATACTAGTTCAGCCTCTTCTAGTGGATGTAAGTTAACTTAACATTCCATAAACATACAAATAACAACCCAATAAAGCTAATTAATACAATCCTGGTCAGGAATAGCTATTGACATCTGACATAGAAAACACAATTATTACAACTACCTCTGATGTTATTGTTTTTATTCACCAACAGCCAATGCATTTCATTCAAACAGCCAAGCAAATACTAGTTCAGTCTCTTCCAGTGGATGTAAGTTGACTTACCGTAACATTCCATAACCACGCAAACAACTATGGACATCAATTGCTGAGGACCATTCCATTTAATAGCTAGACATGCACCCCTAATTAATCAGAAAAGTCACAATTTATACCCAAAGAAAAGATATCAAAGGCCAACTGATGCCCCACCCCCTCAGAAATAACACAATATAACGTTCTTAGCCCCTTTAAAGAAAGATCAATTTATATCCCAACCTTTCAGGAAATAATTATTATAAAGATAAAAGATGCCACCATAGCAACCCCACCACCCCCAAAATTTTATTTTCTTTCATCCACAGCCCAAGACAATCCCATTGATAATTGATGGAGGGTTAAAGCGGGTCTCTATTTACCTTCTACTTTCATAAGCAGATAAGAGAGGTGGGGCCTGTAGAGTTCCCAGCTTTACAGGAAGAAAACTAGAATCACTTTTCCTTGATTTCAATGCCTGAATCATATAGCCATTGACTGCTATTATTGACCACTTACCTTTGATCTTAACATCCACAGCCAACATTGCAGCCTCTTCAACTGCCACTCTTGTGACTAATGCAAGGTCTGGAAGGCCAATAATGACCCCAGCTGTGCCAAGCTTACATCTTCCAACAAGTATAAATGGATGTGAGTTAAACATTAAATGATGTTAGGGCAGTTGCAGTAAAACAAAAGCAACCAACCTCATCGACATAGGGTAAACAGACTTTTCGAGTATTGTTATGAGCTATTGCAGTTTGAGCATTTGACATATTAGTCCAGTGTGAAATGTTGAAAAGTTGCTTAGATGAATTGATAAAATGAGAAATGACTTTGTTCTTCAATTAGTAAATTTGCAAACACAAACTAACAGAGTACAATTGAAGGAAAGGACATATTGAGTCCAGATCTGCATATTCAAAAGGCCACACTTAAGTCAGTTAAATTTTCTTACACCAGAATAGATTTTGGGAGGCAATGTGACCAGGCAAATTAATTCTTGGGCAATTGATGTATGATTCCATCCCCTGCTAAAAGTGTTTGCATAGTGGGGTGAAGTTCACTGGTAAAAAATTGAACAAAATTTTTCAATAACACACTATTTCAACATAAAAATTGCTTAGAAAAAATTAACTATCGATGGAACTCTCTCACAGGTGTGGTGGCCGCATGGCTGAGTGGTTAAGTGTTCTAGATTTGAAATCTAGTGGTCCTTGGTTCCACTCCCCTAGCTATCTGGATTTGTTCTCTGTAGTTTGTGAGCTGAACCCCTTAACCCCATAGTGTAAATACTAAGCCAAATGGTCAGCCTCCTACCAGTTAGGGTTCCTAATAGTTTATGCTTTACTTCTGAAATTTGTTTATTTATGTACAGCACAACAGCAAAACAATTCAAGCTCGAGAAGGCCTCTAATTACCCCAGCTATATCTAGTGTATCACTACCTTCAACTGGATGTGAGTTAAATATAATAAAAAATGAACTATCAACACATTAACCAAAGATAAATACTTGAAGTAGTGTGAACAAGCTTTTTTTTCGACAAATAAAGAAAGCTAGCAATTTCTCAGGCCACCAGTTTGAGCATCTTACATATTAGTCTCAAACTTGAGTATTTCATCCAGGAAAAATCATGTTATCTATTTATTTTTCTTGAAAGTTGTAACTTTTGTCATCTCCCACACCTCCCAAAAGAAGTTCCAATAAGGAACCTTGTTGGGTTGGTTTAGAAAAAAAAAGGAGAAAAAAACTGGTTATGATGACCACAAGATAGAAATACATTTTAACCCAGCAGAGAAACATCAGCCTATAGAATATTACCGTCTAAAAGATCAGATATCATCAGTGTCAACAAAGTGTCCATTATTTCCTCACAATTCATCAAGACTTAGGGGAGGTGGGGCCCATAGAGTTTCAAGCTTTATGTCAAGAAATCCATTATTCCTTGATATCAACACCTGAATCAAGTGACTAATGACTCCTATCATAGACTACTTACCTCTGAAGTTATCACTTCAATCATCCATAGTCAATGCTGCATCCCCATCAATGGCAACTCTTGTAATCAATGCAAGTTCCAGACAGCCAACAGTGACTCCAGCTGTATCCAGCTTATCTCTACCAACAAATGGACGTGAGTTAAACATAGCAATGATTTCACAACAAATACTGAAAACCCCCAAAAAAATTTGAACCAAGAAATTGTCAGTGGTCACTTGCAAAGTAAAAATCCAAAAGACAAAATTAATGCTTATGTGTGAGTGGTGTAAGTTTTGCTTTACGTATTTTCTCCCAAAAAAGTTAACAATTTTAGAACTGACTGGTAATAATTCTTAAATGCTGTTGTGTATTTAGAAAGGGATTTTTGTCTGACAATATGATTTTCAATCGACATAAATTTAGCATTCTTAAGTTACATTATTTTGCCTGAGGTGGTAAGATAATTATTGCAACAATTTTGTGCAATTAGCTTTAACAAATTTCTACATGTACTTTTTTTAAAGGAGAAACTAGAAGGTACATTACCCAGTTGGCCAGAAACTCAATCAGGACTGGTGAGCTTTCCAACTTTACCCACAAATTTATATTCTATATTCTTTGTGAGATAGAAAAGAAAAAAAGGATGCCAGTGATTGAACAAAGAATGAATGATCATTAGACAGACTTTCACACACAGTGTGTAGCATTTACTGAGCTAAATGTTTAGTATTTTGTTTTGTCTTCTACATTTAGATGAACATCAACTCCAAATTGATGACTCAGATGGTAAGATTATAGACTACGAATC
>NC_142523.1:33049967-33064967 GCF_964205215.1 Stylophora pistillata
TCTGTGATTGTTTTAAAGACAAAAAGAAGATGAAGTTGCCCCAGAGAGCTGATTGAAGGATTATTATCAACAAAATGATGGAACTGTTCAAAACTGATCTTTTCAGCACATAATATGCACTTGATCAAATATCCATAACAGGAAAAAAGCATATGTGAAATTATATTTGCACTACACTCAAATATACAGATTAGATCCAAAGTGAAAAGTCAGGACATGTAAAAATAAAAGTGCAACTACGCACCAAATGATACACTGTACACAATTAAATTGAAGGATTATTATCTACAAAATGAAGGAAATGTTCACAACTGATCTTTCCAGCACATTGCATGCAACTGGGTCATATATTTATGAAAGGAAAAAAAGCACATGTGACAGTATATTCACACTACACTCAAATATACAAGCTAGATCCAAAGTGAAAAGTCGGGAGTCACATGTAAAAATACAACTGCAATCACATGCCAAATGATACACTGTACACAGTTAAATTGCCTTAATGAAGTGTAACCAGTTTATTTGCAGAACTCTTTTCAGAGTGCAAAATATGTTGTAAACTATAGCATGAGTTTGAGAACATGAACCTATCAACTGGGTATTTAACTTTGTATTTTCATTTTGTTTACAATGTGTGGTACTCATCCGATACAGTCTTACTTACTAAATGCAAATTGTTTTGGCATTGTTTTGAAGTTCACTTACACATAGATAATACTTTAATTTCTAAGTATGTTTAACATGCTTTATAATACATTTAATTAACACCTACTGCACCTCTCTTACAACACTCAACCAGTTCTGTTTCCTTCTGGACACTTGATTAACAATTATTATTTACTTTTATTTTAGGGGCTCCCTGCAATGCTCCAAGCAGAACCAGTGAGGTTTGGAGGTGCGAGAACATGCTGGAGTTAGCTTGCAACAATGTTGAACAATCCATGCTGCCACTCCTGAATCATTCTTTTGAAGAGGTGACTAAATGCAATTATTAAAAAAGAGCATGGTTTTTTCAGTCTATGCAGAGGGCTAGGTCAGGCTACAGGTTTCATAGCTAAGGTTATATCGACAAGCATTGATCATTTTGTTAAAAGTGAACTGTTGCAGTTGTGTAATAGCTTCTACACTTGATTAGATCAGTGGATCTATGGAAACACTCTTAACTGAATTAGACCTGTTAATGACAGAAACCTCTTTGTTGTCAATTAACAAACTATTTCCTAAAAATTAATCACTTTTGAACAAAATAATCAATTCTGCGTTTATTTAGTTAACATTTAATCTGGATTCAAAGATGTATTTCTCTCACTGGTATCAATAATATTAGTGTGATTTGTGTTCTGCAATATCTGAATAGAATAAGTCAAACAAACACAACTTCAACTGTATATTAATTTTATATTTCAAAATTTAGCTTTTAACAATTATAGTAGCCTGCCAAGCCTTACGTTTCATGAAAATTAATGTTGTAAATCCACCATGGTCTCTGATAATGTATATATTAAGTATATGATTTTGATATTATTCTTCTTACTATTTGTTTGCAAGAGATGAAAAAAAATAACTCTTTGTTTTAGTCCATTTCCTTTACTGTAGATATCTGCAGACAGCTAAAAAGAAGTGTGGCTGTTTTGTTTTTTCTTGAGTGCAAACCATCACTGAAAAGCCAAATTAACAAACGCTAGAAATAGTTATTAAGAAGACCTGCCTTTGCTATGCCTTACCCACTAAAAATATGAAAATACTGAAATTCATTGGTTACAGTACAAACTGCTACACAATACCATTTGTCATCCTTGCCGGAAAAGCTTGTTAGTTTACTTGTTTGTTTGTTTGTTTTGATTGTTTTATGAAAATATTTTGGTCTTACCACCTTCATGGCTTATTTATCAAACTAATATAACTTACAACCGAATGTTAGTGTTCACCTTCATGGCTTATTTATAAAAATAATACAACTTACAACCGAATATTATTGTTCGCCATATATGCTTAAAACCTAGCCTGATATAGTTCTCATAAAGTATTTTTCTAATCTGCATTAGCAACCGTTATTTAGGTAATAAAGAACATGGTTTCTCAATCAATCTCGACTCAATGCAGACATTTCTTTTCAGATTTTTTTGGCCATATTCTCCAAAACACTTTAATGTTACATAGGATTTGGGTTCCTTTTCCTAGCTACAAATGACCAATTAAAACAGAAGCACTAAAGTGTATTGAGCTTCTACAATAAAATTAGATTGTTTGTATTGTTGCATGCTGTTATGTATACTTTGTGTGGTAAACACAGGGTTGGAAAAATGGAGGGAAAAAGTTTCTTGTTACAGTACTGAGATTAAAAATAACCGAGAAATGTTCACTCCGGGATTGAGCTTAAGTTTGAAACTGAACAAAACGTTATTAAAAACTATGAACCAGCGAGTAGCAACACCCTCCCCTAAAACAATGCAGTAGAAAGAGCCAGTGCTCACCTTAGTGTCCTTCCCTTCATCTCCTTAGCAGAATTAAATCATTATTTGCTCCTGTTGTGTTTTCTCTTTCGAATTCCACCGAAAACATATTTCTACAAAGTCCCAAATTAACGAACTAAACTCAACAAGTTTGCCAGAATCATGGCCATTCTCGCTCGTCCCATGCTCCCTCCCAAGTCTTGGTACCAGATTACCTCTCATTTGCTGAAAGAAGATTAAACTGAGCTCGATACCAAACCGAGCTCGTTCAGAAATCGAGCTCGATATGAAACCAATACCGCAAGGCAAGCCGAGGACGATAGAAATCGAGGCAAACCGAGCTCGATAAGAAACCGAGCTCGATTAGAACAGATGGAGTTTGTCGAGCTCGTCTTTTTGATCGAGCACGATATAGTTGGATCGAGCTCGAATAGAATTGACCGCATTTCGAGCTCGTTGATCCGAGGTTGGTTTGAACTGGTACTCGAATCGCTATTTGAGTACGGTGAACATGAACCGAGCTAGGTTGCCCAGATACCAAATGTGATCCGTTCAAAGCAACCTCGGATCAACGAGCTCGAAATGCGGTCAATTCTATTCGAGCTCGACCCAACTATATCGTGCTCGATCAAAAAGACGAGCTCGACAAACTCGGATCACATTTGGTATCTGGGCAACCGAGCTCGGTGTATGTTCACCGTACTCGAATAGCGATTCGAGTACCAGTTCAAACCAACCTCGGATCAACGAGCTCGATAAGAAACCGAGCTCGATTAGAACAGATTGAGTTTGTCGAGCTCGTCTTTTTGATCGAGCACGATATAGTTGGATCGAGCTCGAATAGAATTGACCGCATTTCGAGCTCGTTGATCCAAGGTTGGTTTGAACTGGTACTCGAATCGCTATTCGAGTACGGTGAACATACACCGAGCTCGGTTGCCCAGATACCAAATGTGATCCACAAACTCAATCTGTTCTAATCGAGCTCGGTTTCTTATCGAGCTCGGTTTGCCTCGATTTCTATCGTCCTCGGTTTGCCTTGCGGTATTGGTTTCATATCGAGCTCGATTTCTGATCGAGCTCGGTTTGGTATCGAGCTCAGTTTAATCTTCTTTCAGCAAATGAGAGGTAATCTGGTACCAAGACTTGGGAGGGAGCATGGGACGAGCGAGAATGGCCATGATTCTGGCAAACTTGTCGAATTTAGTTCGTGAATTGGGGACTTTTCAGAAGTATGTTTTCCGTCGAATTTGAAAGAAAAAAATAAGAGAAGCAAAATTTAATGTTGCTAAGGAGATGAAGGAAATGACACTAAGGTGAGCATTGGCTCTTTCTTGTACATTGTTTTACGGGAGGGTGTTGTGACCCGCTGGTTCATAATTTATAGTAACGTTTTGTTCAGTTTCAAACTTAAGTTCAAAACTGGAGTGTACATTTCCTCCATCTTTCCAACCCCAAGTTTACCACACCAAAAGGTATACAAGATAGCATGCAACAATACAAACATTCCATTTTTATTACATAAGCTCAATACACTTTCGTGTCTCTATTTAAATTGGTCATTTTCAACTATGGAAAGGAACACAACTCTTATGAAACATTAAAATGTTTTGGAGAATATGGCAAGAAAAATTCTGAAAAGATATATCTGCATTGAGTTGAGATTGATTGAGAAATCATGTTCTTTAAAACCTAAGTAAAGTTAGATAATGCAGTTCAGAAAAAGAATTTATTAGAACTGTATCAAACTAGTTTTTAAGTATATATGTTGAACAATAACACTCAATTATAAGTTATATTACTTTGATAAATAAGCCATGAAGGTGGTAAGATCAAAATATTTTCATAAAACAATTAAACAAACAAACAAACTAGTAAACTAACAAACAAGCTTTTCCAGCAAGGATGACAAATGGTATTGTTTAGCAGATTGTACTGTAACTAATGAAATTCAGTGTTTTCATATTGTTAGTGATGAATGCATAGCAGAGGCAGGTTTTAAAAATTATCCTAGCTTTTGTTAAGTTGGCCTCTCAATCATGGTTTGCACTCGAACCAAAACAAAACAGCCCCATTCATGTGTAGCTGCCTGCAGAGATCCACAATAGTGGAAATGGGCTAAAACAAAGAGATTTTTTTCATCTCTTGCAAACAAATAGAAAGATGATATTTAGAAAAATTTCATTTGAAAAACAGCATTAAAAATGCTATGTGCTAATGTAAACTTTTTCTTCTAACACTGATTGAGAAATCATGTTCTTTAAAATTATAATTGAGGTAGATAAAGCAATTTAGAAAGAAGACTTTATATACAGAATGACCTAAAGATTAGAACTGTATCAGGCTAGCCTTTAAGCATCAATGGTGAACATTCATGTCCAGTTGTAAGTTCTATTTAATAAATAAGCCGTTAATGTAATTAGTTCACAGGAAATAGCTTTCTGTCATTGACAGATCTTAAAATGTTTAATTTAGTTATGTGTTATTAAATCTACTAATCTAATCAACTGTAAAAGCTAAATTACACAACTGTAACCTTTCAATTTTAACAAAATAATCAATGCTTGTTGATCTGACCTTAGTTTATAAACAACTTGACTTAACCCTCTATAGACTGCAAAAACCATATTCTCAATTTGGGGTCATGACAAAAAAGCACAAGCAAGACATTTATGACTGTTAAGTAAGAGATAAATAAAAATGCTGGTTAATTAAAGGCACAAGCAAGACATTTATGACTGCTAAGTAAGAGATAAATAAAAATGCTGGGTAAGATTTTTTTTTTTGTTTTTGTATTGACTGAACTTAACATTTTAAGACCTGTTAACGTAATTAGTACAAGTTGAGGTAGTAAATAATAAACTTAACATCAAGGCTTCCATTTCCATCCAGTAGACTTTCCACGTTCAGTATCCTCCTACCCCACATTTCTCCTTCTTTCATGGACGCCATGTCTGAATCCAGCACCTGCCCCTTGTAACTTCCTTGGGCCATTACAATTCTTTAAAATGAAAATTCAATATATTTACGTATCATAACATTGTTCCACTTAACTATCATTATGATAGTGTATTTTTATGCCAGATTTGGGTATTGTCTCTCAGCTTAAACAGGGGAAATACATGGGCCGGTTTCAGCTTTGAATGTACCAGTTAGCAAGTTCTAGTATGGTCACCGTGATGCATGAATAGGTATGATGAAGTGTTTGGTTTTTTTTTTTTTCATGCACCTCTCTAGTTTCCTGTTTGAAGATCTATGTTATTTAGTCTACTGTTCTTTTCGTATCATTATTTACCTTTGTAATACTTTTAAGTTTTATTTAGTAACATACATACAGCAAATTTAGCATTTTACATCATTTCTTCTCAAGTCCCATTTGTTAGTTTATTTTTTTAAACCTGTAATCAGTTTCTCTTTTGCCATATGTGAACTAATTCTCATAACCTTTTACTCCTGATTGAGTATTGGATTTGTGAGGAAAATAGTGTTAGTCACTCTTGGGACATGAAAGAAGGCAAAGGTACCATCGTCCTTTAAATACACCGATAAATACTTTACACAAAATAATTGATGTTCTTACTGAACTTCTGCACTAACTGGATGGGATGCTGAGAGAAGCTGCAGGAACAATTTTTGTTGTCTGAAGTACAGTCCTCTCCATCTGTAGCCTTCATCTATAAATGGCCCACCTGTTAAGGGATTGTCTCCATCAGCAGTTGAAGGTTGTTGTGTACTGCTCTCTGTAAAATTTGGAATTCTCCAACAAAAGGAGACAACCCTGTCCACTTTGGGCTGTATAGGTTCTGTGTCGCATTTCTAAAACAGAAATTGATTTTTACGGCTATTATGAAATGTACCAAAAAAGGTTTCTAGGTAAGATTTTGAAGGTAAATGCAACAGTTGCTATCCTTTTCCCCACATACTTGGAACAGGTTTATTAATTTTTAGGTTGGTAAAAAGGCAGCTTACCTTATAGTATATTACTCCACGCAGTCGTTTGATTTCTCCTGATTGGAGGGAAAATGTGTGGTGGTCGATTCCTTCAAATGGACGTTCATGTCCTTTTTTACAATTTTTTTGCACCCAGGTACTTGGCATATTAAAGCTTTCTCTGGGCATTGGTGAAGATGTAGGTTGATGTTCCTTCTAAAATTCAAAGAGGTATGTGATAGTTCAAGATCTTCCATTTTTACTGGTGTTATATATTCTAACAGTTGATTTGATAAAAAATAAAGTGGTAAAGAGAAAGTGAGGAAAGCGCGACACCCTTAGGGTGGTTCTGTAGATAAATTGACTTTGATGTAAACTTTGGGGAGATCTAGAGCAGGGCCTTAGCTAGCATGAGGCAAGACGAGGCAATTGCCTCGTCTTAATTTTGGCCTTTTTAATTTTTTTCTTTAAGATTGACTTTTCTGAAGAAAAATGCCACGGAAAATCCTTAAAAGAGCAATTCTAAACCTCTAGATTTCAAAGTTTTCTGGGGGGCATGCCCCCAGACCCCTCTAGCGGCTCGCGCCTTCGGCGCTCGAAGCTTGCCTCGTCTTGTCCTGAAATCTGGCTACAGCCCTGTAGAGGGGATGGTTGGGGGGGATGGGGGACTTAAAGTCATTTGGGAGTATCACTTGGCCCTTCCCCTAGATCCCCATTGAATGATAGGCATTATATCTGTTCTCAAATCGTTTCTTGATCATGAAATATAATTCTTCTCTTTCAGTTATATTTAGGGAATGCAGCTGAGTCACAAAGTTCCATAATGTGTAACACCAGACACAAATTAGGACTGCCCGTGATCTTCAATTTGAATAAAGAAAATACAGGAATACTGCTATTCATGTGAAAAATTTCCGAAAAATACATCACTTAAAACAATTGCCCAACACTAAAACATCGCAATGCTCAATTATCCGAATCAGTGCAACATACCGTGGTAATGACGCTCCACATCTCAAGGGACATAGAACTGCAGAATCTCTGCACAAAGATCTACGGTGGAATTGTAGTTTTTCCCTCATTACGCGCAGTTGGCATCCTGAACATGCGATCCTTTCTTTGGGGCAAGCATGTGCTGTCATTTCTTCCCGTGCCGCTACGTGCTGGCATCCTTCGTTGGGGCACCTCTCTCGTACTTTTGGGCAATGTTTTAGGTGATCGTTGGCATCGCTATAGTTTCCCTTCCACTGGCAGCCTTGGCTGTTACATTTAACAGGCAAATCTCGGGTGGCCTTGTCCATCGTCACCTTGATCTTCAGCTCTTCTTTTCGAAACTTAGCCCGACACTGGGGACATACCGGTGTGACTTTGGATTCCGCCCAAGTTTCCATGCAATTTTGGCAGCCAGAGTGCCCACAGGCAACGGTAACGGGCCTTAACACGATGTTATAACTGAAAAGGAAAATGGCAATATAGTCGCACTGGAAATGCGACGGCAAAATATGAAAGTCGGCAATGATATTCAACTCACCAAATACAGCAATCCAAATCCACTTTTCGCAGAAAAGTTAATTCGTTGCACTTGGAAACCACTTCGGCCTTTTGATGAGACATTTTTATGGAATAATGATCTTCGATTACTGTCTTTAACAGTAAAGTCTCCTTGTTAGTGTAAGCTGTTCAAATAGCCTCTAATTACGAGAGTGTGATATTTTTAAAGTCAACATTTCCGTTGCGCTGTCAATAAATTAATCTCCTTTGTTTAGGTTCCGGTATTGTCGGTAGTGGGTACGCTTATTATTGAATTCTTCAGTCAGGTCGTGAATTTAATGAATGCCTTGTCTAGTTGGCTCAGCCCTTAATATTTATGTCCTTTCATAAAGGGGTTCCCTAGTATCTTACCTTAACCTACTCCATCATCGAGGTCTGTCCTTTGTAATAATGACATTCTCACGGAGGGGATGCCACGCTAAAGGCTCGAAAGAGTTTCATTCGCGAGCGCGCTTTATCTGGTTTTCAAGTGACGTCCTCAAAATTAGAAAATAAGGAATTACCCTGTTGATGAGGCATTTTTCAAAGTGTGAGATCTTCGGTCACGGCCTGAAACGGTAAAGTTTCCTTGTTAGTATAAGCTGCTCAAATAACCTAAGATTACAAGCAGAGTATGCTTAGATTTTCGAAGGTCATTTTTACCTTTGTGCAGTTAATAAATTCATTTCCCTTGTTCAAGTTCTGGTATTGGCAATAACTGGTACATTTATCATCAAATAATTCAGCAAGGTCTTGAATTTAATGGATTACTTTGTTTAGTCGGTTTACCCCCATTTTATTGAGGTCGTCACGTAAAGGGGTTTCCCAGTTTATTGCCAAGTCCCTTAGGACCTTTTTGAGAACCACAGTGATGTGATGAGATTTTCTCCATAAAAGGTTATTGGTTATTATTAACCCACTCCATTATCAATGCCTTTCCTTTGTAATAATGACGTTCTCACGAAGGGGATGCCACGCTGAAGGCTAGAAAGAGTTTCAGTCGCGGGCGCGCTTTGTCTGGTTTTGAACATTAATCTTTTTAAATTTTTCTGTTTGAAAGGGTGTTTCGTCTTTTGAGAATGCAAGATTGAATTTGAAAGGTTTGGCGCCACGCGACATTAAAATGGCGGCCAGTAATGATGTCACGTAGGTTAAAAATGTGACATCCGCTTAGGCATTATTTACATGGGGGAAGGGAGGGTACATGTTCCCTTGATCCCTTAATCATTTTGGATTTCATTACTTTTTCCCCATTAACAAAACCCCTTGTTCCCAAAAATGTTTTTAGCTCATGTTCCCTTGATCCCGAAAATTTTGCGCTGTTCCCTTTATCCCCTAAAATGTTTATCGTTGTTCCCCATATTTGTTTTATATTTTAGAGGCTCGGAAAGTTAAAAAAAAAAATACTATTGAAAGTAGATCTATTTTCGCTTGTTCCCAACAATCTATTCAAGAGTTCTCTTGTTCCGTGAAAGTAATTTGATAAATGTTCCAGTTCCCTTGTTCCTAAAACCCCTGGGAGGAGCTCCTTAATGTTCAGACCGAACGGAAAAATATTTGGCTCACGGTCACGAGACACGGACCTTGCTGCACTCGTCCAAGCGTCATGACCTCGAACCAAATAGTTTCCTATCCGGCACTCCCACTCAGTAAGTACATAGTACTGATTTAGTTTTCGATTCTGGAGGCACGGCTTGTTTGTAGTAGTAGTAGCAGCAGCAGCAGCAGCAGCAGCAGCAGTAGTAGTAGTAGTAGTCGTAGCAGTAGTAGTAGCAGTAGCAGTAGCAGTAGCAGTAGCAGTAGCAGCTGCAGTAGCTGTAGTTGTAGCTGTAGTTGTAGTTAGTTGTTGTTGTTGTTTTTGTTGTTGTAGTTGTAGTTCTAGTTGTTGTAGTTGTAGTTGTTCTTTATTTAATGTGGTAACACACTTAGCTACAAGCTACTTTCCAGGAAGCCCACAACAAAATATTTAAAAAAAAAATTACAACCTACATCAAGAATTAGGTACATTAAGTAAAATATTTACGTATGATGCACGATCCTCGCAGTAGAGAGCGCTATTTATGCAATCGCGAAAATCAGACCTGAAAAAAAATCAGGCCTGTACGGGATTCGAACCAATGACCTCTGCGATACTAGTGCAGCGCTCTACCAATTGAGCTAACAAGCCAACTGGGAGCAGGCCGTTAAGTTGATTCGTAATAAACCCGTGATGATAAATCAGATACAATGAATATATAAAGTTCATATATTTTGAACTTTGGTTGTAGATACTTATGATGCACGATCCTCGCAGTAGAGAGCGCTATTTATGCACTAGCGAAAATCAGACCTGAAAAAAATCAGGCCTTTACGGGATTCGAACCACTGACCTCTACGATACTAGTGCAGCGCTCTACCAATTGAGCTAACAAGCCAACTGGGAGCAGGCCGTTAAGTTGATTCGTAATAAACCCGTGATGATAAATCAGATACAATGCATATATGAAGTTCATATATTTTGAATAAATTTTAGGCGAGCGATATCGTGAAAAAACGTTCTTGTGCCAGCCTTTGCGCGCATAGCATCTGGTAGCGCGTTCCATGTCTTAGCGGCAAAATAACGAAATGACTTAAGACCATGCTTGGTACTGTTCATCTTAGGTAAGGAAAGCTTGTTAGTACCTCTTAAATTGAAATCATTCCTCCTAGTTTAACTAAGTCAGCAATAGGTCTGGGAGCCGTATTTTGAAAGCAGTTATCGACCGTTAGCAACATGTCTTGAGTCCTCCGACGACTCTTCAGTGTCGTATGCAAGGCGATACAATCGAGCAATTCTTCATATGAAATAACCTTATCTTTATATACATATCTGAGCGCACGTTGATTTACCCTCTCCATTTTCGTTGTATTCCTTTCCCCACAGTGGTGCCATATCTGGCTACAATAATCAAAGTGAGGTAAAATAAATGCGCGATAAAGTGCTTCCTTGGTTTTAAGAGGCAGGATATTTTTGAGCCTATTTAAAGCATTAACCTGACCCGCCACCTTTCGACAGATTGATGCAACATGAGCATCAAATTTCAGCTCGTCATCCAATGTTACACCTAATAATTTTATCTCACTGGAAATAGGTATTGGCCTCCCTGCGCATTCTAACTGGAAATCCCAATCAGTGTTTCATCAGTTAATCAGCTAACACCAAATCAGCTAACACCAAACCCTGATATTTGTATGGATTTGCTACCATCCCATTCTATCGAAACCATTGTGTTGTACTGGCTAAGTCTCGGTTTATACCTTCCTCCAATGCTCGGGGATCATGGTTTGATAAATAGAGTTTAGTGTCGTCTGCATAACTAAGAAGTCTCCAATTCTCAACCGCGAATATGAGGTCATTCATGAAGATGTTAAACAATAGCGGTCCTAGTAATGACCCTTGTGGTACTCCGGTATGCACACCCATCCACGTGGAGAAAGTATTCCCCAGTAACCCGTTGATATCGGGAAGATAAATAACTCCGTAAGAGTGAAACGGAATTTTTTTCAAGTCCACAAAAATTAAGTTTGTCAAGGAGCAGATCGTGGAGTAGGCAATCAAACGCCTTGCTAAGGTCGATCGCTACCGTTCCAATAATGTTGTGCTTGTCAAGTTCAGCTCTCAAGTCCTCTGTTAAGGCTAAAAGAGCCGTGGGACAACTGTGAAATTTGCGATAAGCGAACAAATAGTCATGAAAGATTGATTCAAAATGCTCAGTCAACTGCATGTTGCGCCCTATAGTTTCCTCAGTGAAAGCTTCTTTGTTTTTTTACAACTTATTTTCTACATGGTCCTACAAGCTTACAGCTTTAAATCTCACCATGTTTAAATATTGTATATGCATTGTATTGTAACTTATCTGGGGGAGAATGAAAAGCAATACACCTCGTCGAGAGAAAAATATCATGATACTAACAAACATAAACAGCTTTTTCAATAATACCGGCACCTGATACCCAGAGCTCTGGCGGGTGTCCTGTCCTGAAACATCGAAGTAAATTTATTCTGGTGTCTGTAAGCTAGAGACATGTGAGCTCGCAAAGAAAGCCTCCGACTTAAAATCTTATAGCGCGTTACCACTCACGTTGCATGCAAACTTATTGGAAATAAAGAAAGTGTTCACTCAAGAAAAGAGTTCAACTTTGGAACACCAGCATGGCCGCCGTTGTATTATTTTGGAACACCAATAAGCGATTGGGTTGGGGAGAGTTTATCATCCTTCTTAGTTACTACTGTGTTTAGCGATCAATACCAAAAGGCTTCTTGTTGTTGTATTCATAGCACTTCTGGCGTGGGAACGGGCAGCTGATGAAACGCCCGCGGCAGACACAGAGGAGACATCTTGCTATCATCAACGGGTTTTTAGACTTGAAAAGCAGTTTTACAAACTCAGTGGAACCAGGGGGAACATAAAGGCTGCAAAAGGTTCGGGATGACAGCAAACTAAACTGCAGAGACGTTGAGCAACCAAGGGTTCCATTAAATGGTTTACACGTGAGAAACAAGTTCATAAACTTTGATCTTTAACCTTTTTCTCTTAAAATGATCCTTTCTTCAAATATATCTGTGCAAATTTTATTCATTTTTGTTATCTTGGCTAACTCTGAGCATACGCCTCTATGGGCAAAACTCATTAAATGCGCTTCAGGAGCAATCCATAGCTTTGCGTTAATTTGAAAAACTTGTTGTTTTTAAGAATAGTGTGCCTTAAAACCAATTACAGCAATGGCATAGCTTTTCAGGCTGACAATATATTGTCATCAGGCACTAAAAAATGTATTTCGTACCTTTTAAAATAGTCAGCTAAGCTTATTCACCGTTACATTCGGGCAAGGAGCAGAGTCATCCAAGTTTAAAAGATTTTCAACTTTTGGTTATACACGCTTATTTAAGGAAGTATATTTTCGTTTATTAGCTTTATCCGAGAGTCTATGACCTACATCACGGTCTCTTGGTTTGAGCTTAATCACCAATTTAATTTTTGAGAACTATGGTATAACTACTGTGATTTGCATGGAAGACTTCACTGTGATTCGAGATGGCATTTTCCTGAATATCCTTTGTATTCAAGACTTACTGGTGCTCGGTCAGAAAAACCTTTTGCTCGCATGACCATTCGAAACCGCACTCACAACGACACGAACAAAATATATATCCCTTCCCATTGGACCCCACCTGCCCTACACCATACCGTGGAGTTCTGTAAGTAACAACCCCCCCGTAATTTTCGGATTTAGCAAGCAAAGGAGGCTGTTAGTTCAGTTTGGGCGGCCGTTTCTTTCAGGAAGCTGTCACATTCGGGTGATTAAAAACAGTCGTTCCTAACAAAGCGAACACGTAACACATGAAATTAAAAGTTCCATTTATATGTGTTACTAGCCACTCACATCAGAACAAAGCAGCTTGTACGGTATGGACATAACTTGAAAGGAACTATAAATTTTGGTATCGTAGGGGGACAGTTATGGACACATTGTATAGCAGTGTAACTAATTACATGGAATCATTTGACTGCTGTCAGACAGCTTAAATAAATTTTCGAAATAAAAACACAAATAACTTTACGTCGTTCAGTCTCGCAGTCATCAGCATTCGCTTGAGATCAGAGAGTTTCTAACCTCTAAATCTGGAAGGCCTTATTTCAAAAACAAAGGAAAGAAAACTAAAAAAGGCAAGAAATTTCCAGTCCCTTCGGGGAACAGTTATTTTCGGGGAAGCCGTTTCCTTTAGGATTCCGCGTTATCTTCATATCCAGCTCGTTTTTGGAGTTCCTCCTACGGCCATCCATCGAGGAGCGGCGCTTTGGATATGACCTTATGTAAACGTACAAGGAGGCTACATTTGCTTTTTTAGATTTTATTAAACATGGAATGGTCGTAAGTATAACATTTAACAGTTACTGGATTAATGAATATCATGATTTAATTGAGCGACAATGAAAAGCAAATTTATTAGTTAGGGAAGAAATGAACAAACGCAGTCTTTTGTAATATTATTTTACATTTGTCTTTTTTATTGGTCAAAGGAAAGATGCGAAAACGTAATAAAATCAAATTTAACATGGGAATCTCGCTCGAATTATAAACATGTTATGATATGTCGCCAACATTATTTTTGGTCCACCTACACTCAAATTCTGCATGAATTCTTCATGCGAAAATCTAGAGCGGCTGAAAGGTTAGTGTTTCTTGACAGGAACGGAATTCTAAGAGAGCGCTTTTGGAAAGAATTAAAAGGGTTTCAACAACTGGCGGATTTCCAACTACAAATTTTAGCGATTATAACTTCTGGCAAACTTTGAATTAAAAAACTCTGCTTCTGTTTTGCTGATTGTTATCATACAAAATCATCTTTCTAAACACGATGTTCATAAACTTCCATCAGTCGGTTATGTCTTTAAAATTTTCGCTAAATCGCATCGAAAGCAGCTAAGGTAAAAAATTTTTAAAAGATATAGTAGAAGAAAAATGTGTCTTTACGATTTTCTTCAAGGTTAAGTATCAGCCGTGGCCTTAAAACTAACAAATTAAGGTGCTGCATCGGTAATTGCATACTGAAGGGGCAAAATTTCTAGAAAATTTTGCATAATTTGCCTGTGAGGCCCCCCTCTCCACTGACGCCACATCTGTTCGTCCAGGTATGATGGAAGATCTTCTTTTTTCATACCTCTTCTTATTTTTTGCCCCAACTTAAGATTATTCCAGCAGGACTCTACCTCCTGAGTGTGGACGCCAGTAACAGGATCAACGAAGTGTCGGGCATGTACGACAATTCAGTGCGCGGCGACGTTGTTTATACGGTGTTCCATACCTCTGTATGAGGCCCAGTCATCGGTGTAGACTTCTGTTTCTGGTCGGATACACTTCGAGATTATGGGATCCAGTGTCGCGATATCCCGCCTCTCTACAAATTGGAAGTAACCACGTGCTGGACTAAAGTCGGTAGTGACTATGCCAAATACCCAAGCATATTTGGCTGCTATCCTTCCTCGGTTAAACTGAAAAAGAGGCGTACGGATTTGCTACTGCACAGAAAGTCTTAAGAACACATAACAATGCTTTTTAGTATAAT